>NC_044048.1:27981140-28160274 GCF_902167405.1 Gadus morhua
CACCCAATCCCACACACAGACACACACACACACACACACACATATAGACACATTCACACACAAAAGCCATGAAAGATGGTGCTGCCAAAGCCACTGAAGTGTCTAATTTCTGTATGTTTGGGGGCTGTCTAATTGTGCAAGGATAATTCTGATGTTATTGGTGATGTTATAGTGGGGAAATATATAGTGGAGACTATGTATAAGTACAAGGGTAGGTAGACAAGAAACGGGGGTAGATTGGTTTACAAGGTAAACGATGCTACTCTGTCTAACATGAGGTGTAAAGATGTGTTGTGTGTATGCGTTTCCCCTTTCATTTCAATGTGAACATGTGTAATGTTGTAAATGTAAATTATATGTTAAATGGAGCGTTTTTAAAAACGTGATACATACATTTGATATATATCTGATATACAGAACAAAATAACAACACATACACGTACAAAACATCGTTGTTAGGAACCAAACAAACAGATAATACTGAAGAGCCTTCCCTCTCATCATAATGCCATCCCAGGGGCAGAGCACCTCAGCAAGACAAACACCAAACGAAGCCAAAACCCAACACATTTCAATGCATTTTTAGTTAGTTAGTTAGTTAGTTAGTTAGTTAGTTAGTTAAATTCGGGCAGGATGAGGGGGAAGACTCTGTAGAGTGAGAGAAAATCCATAAGAAAAGAGCACAGCAGCACAAGGAGGGGCCATGCAGGGGGGGGAGGTGGAAGAGGAAGAGGAGGAAGAGGAGGAGGAGGGGGACGAGGGGTGGGCGGGGCCAGAAACCACATGCAGATCATTTAAACTCCAAGGCTGAAAAAGGGGGAGCAATTCAATGCCGGTGCCGGTGTGAGGCACCTTCTTGAACTGTTCAGGTACATGGTCTCTCGTTTAAAACAGAAAGCGCTGTCTCCCCGGCCGCCCCGTCTCCCACCTCCACCCCACACCCTGCTGTAGCTCACCACCACCCGCCGGGTTACTGAGGACAAAACTGGGTTTACCTTCTGGAAAGGCATCTTCTGGCACCACTCGTTGGGCCCCAAGTGGAACTCAAACACGGAGCCAGGAAACTGGTTCCTTCTCAGTCTCATTCAAATGTTGGGTCTCGGGGAACGTTAAGCTATGTTTTGGGTGGCATCGACTCAGGGATTCCAATTGAATGGCACACATATACTCTCAAATGTGGATATGGTCAATAACAAGCCATTGACTGATTTGAAACAATGGATTCAATTAAGGGACTTATTTGGGAAAAAATTGTTCAACCCGTAATAAATAAGGGCTGTTATATGGGGCATTCGATTAAATGACCATTGATTCTCAGCAGGGTTCAGCAGGGAATAAGCATACGGAAAGTTTGGAAAACGGCCATTTAGAGGTTTACAACTGGAATTTGTATACGTTCATTGCTGAGAACACAGAGTCTTTTCCTTGGATTTTCCAATGAAGATGTTGTTTCAGAATGTAAGCGCTCTATCACGGGATAGATTAGATGTTATGGTTAGTGTCACTACAAGAAGTTCCAATGTCCGTGCCGCCCGTCAACATTCCCAACCTCTAGAATGTGAGGGGCAACTATGTCTTTTTTTTTCGTAAGAAAGAAAAGTTAATAAACTAAAAAAAAAAGGGCAACTGAAACTTCCAATGCCATTGTCAGCCAAGCTCTTAGTAGGCTAATATCGTAAAAGCAAGTGATTCAAAAGCATCATGCAGCATAAGAAGTATGTTCACAAACTAGGCTTGGCAGTCTTCATGCATAAATAAAGAGGTATATTTGGTAGGGTCTCTCTCTAAACGCTATGCCATTTCTCATCTCATCGCTGACGTCTACGTGGGTTCCTCTCTTTAGGATTGGGAATGCATGTTGAATTTCACAGCTAACTACTGAAGCTCCTCAAATGTGTCACTTTTTTTGAGAGAAAACAAAAGCTGCTGTTAACGGCAACTTTGTTTTCAATCCAATCACAGAATCTGAATTCTTTAGCGTTTTCATAACTTTTATGACATTTCCATATCGTAACAAATGGGCTGAAATAGTCCTTGTGCTTTAGAGCCAACGCCATTCAGAATGACCTAACAATTTAGCCTTCAATCAGTCCATAGCGCTGCTCTGTTAGGCTAAAGTGCTAACTTATTTAAAAACCTGCGGTGAGTGCTTCTGAGCTTCTGCTAAAGAGGAACAAGGAAACCAAACTGGTTATCAGAGCACTGCTGGGAGAGGAGAGAGTGCACACACACTGAAGGGGCCCTGGAGTAGACTGCAAAGCCTATCAAAAATGTATTAGTACCATTTTTGATAATTTCGGAGGAAAAATAAATCAAAAAATGGTTTGTTTTCCAATTATTTTTTAGTAGCTTAAATTATATTAATAAGAATCATAATAGTGAGTAGAAAAAAATAAAGGGTGAGAGGATCAGCCTTAGTGTTTAAACTGAATCTCACCTGGTATGACAGAGATAGTTTTCAATGCTCGGAGAACTCTGAATGTTCTCAGCGCAGATACATTGCCCAGGTCCACAAACTCTGTTATATATCTGAAAATAGGGGAAGGATCACACAACAAAACACCAATGACAAAAACCACACACGCAAGAGCACGACACCACCGGACCAGGAAGAATGACACCACTCACAGAGCCTGTCCACTGAGGAAGGGGGGGGGGGGGGGGGGGGGGGAGAAGAAGAAGAGAGAGAGGAAAGGAAAGAGACGCACACCCAACAGCAACCCGGCCCCCCAAACACCCCCCCACCGTCCTGTCTTACCTGGAATAACAGAAATAGTTTTCAATGCCCTCAACACCCTGAACGTGCGCAGAGCTGAGACATTGCCTAGGTTTACAAACTCTGTTATATACCTGCGGGGTCAAAACCAAAGTTACAACAACTCGTTATTCACACGCAGGGCTAAAAAACAGAAAAGAGTAACGCTAATAAGCATACAGCGCATCATTTTTGGGCCTAAGATTGCATGTTAGCTCTCCATGTAAATAGGAAAAGAAACAGGATGAAATAAACAGATGTTAGTGGTAAAACTTTGCTGAGTCTGCTAACTTTCTTGATACTTTATGGTCAATACAATTAAATCCCTGCTTACAGCAGCTTTAACTAACAGGAGATACTGAGCTTGAAATTGGTTCTTGCGGTCTCGAACAGAGAGAGAGAGAGAGAGAGGAAGAAGGAGGAGAGAATAGGCAGGAATTAGAGAGAGATCAGGTACACTGGTCACTGGGCTGGGGGACATTATGTATCCCAAAGGGAGACCAGAGGGGTACCCGATTAATAGACAGAGAGAGAAAGAGAGATGTTTTACACCTAAATAGACAGAGAAGGATATAGAGCTCAATAGAGAAAAAGAAAGAAAAGGAGGAGAGACAGAAGGATAGATCCAAAGACAACACAAATAAAAAAGACAATAAAAGGAAAGAAATATATAAAGACAATAGAAGGAAAGAAAATATATAAAGACAATAAAGAAGGATGAAAGACACAAAAACAATATCAGGAAAGAAATATATAAAGACAATAGAAGGAAAGAAAAAATACAAAGAGAAAACCGAAAAATAGAAAGAAAGGAAGAAAGGAAGGAAAAAAATAATAAGCAAAGAAAGAAAAAATCGGAGAAAAAGGAAAGCAAATACAAAGGAAATAGGAAGAGTGAGAGGGCGAAAGAAAGAAAGACAATAGAAAGAAATAAAGACAAAGAGAAAGGAGAGAAATACTTACGCCATAGAAATGACCATGAAATCCAACCAGTTCCACGGGTCTCTGAGGAACGTGAAACCGTCTATACAGAATCCTCGCGCGCAGATTTTTACAAGGGACTCAAACGTATAAATTCCAGTGAATGTGTACCTGAAAGAGGAGAGCATAGACAGAATCAGACCGACGCCATGCCGGATAAAAGCTTCTTCCTTCCCTCATTAGTTGGCAGAAACTCCCAAAAAATGGGAGGTCAAACGCACTAGTCAGATAAAAGTGTGCATTAGCTCAATCTAATAATATCAATCTCATAATAACTTCTGGCAAATGCAAGGGTTCAACCCATCATGTCAAAGTGAGGAAGAAATAATCAGTGTGCGCTGCATAATGATAAATATATATAAAGTGTGTACTTACTCTACTTGTTTTGACCACTCGGGAGGGTCACTAAAGGTCATGAATATACAGTTGGTCAGAATAGTACACATAATGATCATGCTGAAAAGGGTGAGGAGGCAGTTAAGGGAAAAACACGGAAATGGCGATGACATTTACTCCATCACTGTCTATTCATACTGACACTCATCCCATACACTCCACCATTGCTTCTCCCTACAGCACCTATAGAGTACCATGTTGTGTTTACCAGTGGCTAGCTGATAGCATGTCATATTTGATGACGGAAACGCCCACTGGCAGCACTTAAAACACGTGGCTGTAGGCCGCGTCGAACGCCGCCACACGAAGGCCATTATTTAACCGGTTAAATATTTTAACAGTATATATATTAAGCGGAACTGTTTGCAGTTCTACTCTTAGTGCTGTGAAAACCATGGCACATTCTGACAGCCTTTTCGATGCAAAAGTGTCTACTTTGGGCAGGCGAAGGTCCTCTGAGGGGTCGGGGGGTTTTGCGGACAGTAGGGGTCCAGGGTCAGGATGCACTTCTGTTTAACATCTCATCCTGATACCAATAACAGCATAATGGCTACAGAGCTAAGAATGGAGGAGAGTTATAAAGAGGAGCTTCGCTGTGTAAACGCTTAAATGTCACGTTCTGCGTTGTGTCAATCAACGGGTCAACACTTCACGGGAGTACCTCCTCAGATCACTCCCCAGTGGTTCATTCATCTATCTCTTTTAGTGCATCTAATTGAAATCGTTCTCTGATTAAATGAACGGTTCCAGGCTTCTCTGTGCGTTGTCTTGTGACGCCAGAATCCAAACCAGACCCGTGTTTACCCGCTGTGCTCTTTGAGGAAGGCCGGGGTTTTAGCCTAGCATCATGGCTATATCAGTCACTGTGATCCAATCTGTTAAGTATGAATTAATTCACCACGCCTGAGCAATCTGCAATCGTGTCGATGGCGGCTTTCAGGCGACTGCCCTGACAGGAAACACTTCGCGTAACACGTTGCGTAAAACCCGTCAATATCCTATGTATTCAAACACGTATAAACATCAAACACGGCTGACTTTGAGTAGCTAGGACAGCAGCAGGGCCATATGATCATCTATAATCATAAATAATCTGCAGGGTTATCACTGGTAACAGCTGGTGAGTCGGTCTCGGTCAAAGAGGGCTTTTTGAAAAGGATATGAGTGTATCAAAATTTTAATAGACATTCGCCTAGCAAAATTTAAAGGACTTATGAAGTACAAGGCAGGGTTGGCACTAAACCGGAAGATGGTCTTCCCTCGGTTTAGCACTATAAACGTCTGGGGAGAAAAGAGCAGAGGAGGAAGGAGGGAGGAGGAGAAGAGGAGAGAGGAGAGAGAGGGTAGATCGTTAAATACAAGCACTGCTAGGTTTAATGTTACGTAACACTGTATCTTGTTTTTTAGACAATATATATATGCTAATAATATATGCCAATCATTTAAAACGACAAACAATTTATACGTTATAGTATATTATAACATAATATGTTGTTTTCTGTACTAAAGTTCAATAACATTCTTTGCATAAACGTTCGTAAAACACTGAAAAAGTGAATATAAACACTTATATATATTACACATTTTTAAACGCAGAAATTTGCAGAAGAACCGAAAGAAGTACAAAGAAATCGAAGAACAACGAACAAACACTCTTTTCCACGGTGAAGCAGCTACGAACCAATCTTGGACAATGTTTCATGTTTCCTTGTTAACCAATCACACATGTTTTTAGACACTTCATCGGGTGTGACTGGTGCATTTAAGATGGCCCCGTGAACATGTTTTGGAAGTTTGCTCTGTGCCTGCCCTCTATCTGCCTCTCATGTGTGGTGCTGGTTCTTCTGAGGGGGGGGGGGGGGGTGCTCCCCAAGATAGTCTAGCTGCATACCTCTTCCAGTAGAAAACCTCATCATTGTTTAAATAAAACATGGCCATCGGAATGAATGATTAATGATGCTCCCTGTGCATTTGCAAAAGTGATATAGCCTTGTGCTTTTAACAAGGCTCCCCTTCCTGGCCCCTGCATTAAGCTCCCGAGAACCCTTCCACCCAACAGTTAAAGCTGATAGCCCTGGACTCCAAACACAGAGAGAGAGAAGGGGGGGGGGGAGCAGAGAGAAAGAGGTAGAGAAAAAGGATGGGAAAAACCACATTGCTAAGAGCCATAAAGATAAACTAAATGACAAGGCGTGCCAACGAGGGAGAGAGAGCGAAAGAGGGAAAGAGCGTGCGAGAAGGAGAGAGCGAAAAATATGGTGGAGGAAGACCAAAAATGATGGACGCAGGCAGACGGAGTACATGAGAGGAAATGAAAGGGGGTTTTAATAACAGCAAGGAATGAATGAGGAGTGACTACAAAGGAGACAGGCAGAGGCAGAACACCTGCTGTAGCCTCATCTACAGATACAAACCAAACCACCAAATCCAGCCCAACCCAGTCAACGAAAGCATTCCTTGCAGGAGACACCGTCCAAATAAAACACGCCGCTTAGCAACCCTGACACACACTCAGATCACATGACCACCGCCCGCTTTGACGTTCATTTGAGTGAAACTCACGGCCCGCTCGCATTAGGCCGGTTGAGTAGCAATGGGTTAGTCATGCTCAGACGATCTGATAAAGCCCTGTCCTACTTGTCTATATTACGGGTCACGGGAGCAGGTCCCTAAGCTTGGCTGTCGTACCATGTGTGTTTGTGTGTGTGTGAGTATGTGCATGTGTGTGTGTGTGTGTGTGTGTGTGTGTGTGTGTGTGTGTGTGCATGTGTGTGTGTGTCCAAACACACGCTGTCACCAGCACTACAGCACCATGGCATGGCAGGGCTTGGAACCGCCCCAGTGGCCATATGGAGAAGCCAAGCATGCCAGGACATTTCGGTTGAATGAAGCTTCGGTTTGCGAGTGCTACATGCATATGTAACCACACCACCACCAAACCCACCACACACACACACACACCCACACACACACGCACAGACACACACACACACACACACACACACACACACACACACACACACAGACACACCGTGTGGCAATCCACCACATACATGGCCGGCAACACACAAACGCATGCACCGTGTGGCAAACTACAACATACATGCCCGGCAACACACACACGCAGCAATATTACAGAACGCTAGTAAGAATGCGATCTGTAATATGAACACACGGATACAAATGCTTTGTTTGTTTTCATCTCTTTCTGTCCTTGGCTCTTCCTTTCTCCGCCTCTAAGCGTCTCCAACACACATGCAGGAGAATGCCATGTATGTAGGAGTACTTCTCAGTAACGCATGACTAAACTGCTGCAAAGCTACTGAAAATTTCATAATCCACAGCTGAGCAGAGAGGAGAGGAGAGGAGAGGAGAGGACGGCAGGAATGAGAGAGAGAGAGAGGGAGAGAGAGGGCGAGAGAGAGAGAGAGAGGAGAGAGAGAGAGAGAGAGAGAGAGAGAGAGAGAGAGAGAGAGAGAGAGAGAGAGAGAGAGAGAGAGAGAGAGAGAGAGAGAATGAGAGAGAGAGAGAGAGAGAGAGAGAGAGAGAGAGAGAGAGAGGAGAGAGAGAGAGAGAGAGTTAGAAAGAGAGAGAGGCAGGCAGACATGCAGGATGGCAGCAGCTACAGAAGAGGCAGCAGACTGAAGAGAGAGAGGAGAGAGAGAGAGAGAGAGAGAGAGAGAGGAGAGAGAGAGAGAGAGAGAGAGAGAGAGAGAGAGAGAGAAGAGAGAGAGAGAGAGAGAGAGAGAGAGAGAGGAGAGAGAGAGAGAGGTTGAAGCAGGGAGCTGAGCGGGGCTGAGTGGGAGAGGGAGAGCGAGGGAGGAAGGGGGAGGGGGAGGGGATGGGCGGAAGAAGAAAGAATAGATCGAGAGAACGAAAGAGAGCGAAAGTCGAGCTCAAGATCCAGCCCTCAGCCAGAGGTTTCTGCATCCTCTGCATCCGTGCCCCCCCCCCCCCCCCCCCCCTCCCACCCCACACACACACACCACAACACCCCCCCACACCGTAGCGCGCTTCATGCACTTCCTTCCTCTATTCCTCCAGTGGCGCTATCTCCGCCCCGGCTTGTCCACTATTATCCCATTGATCAGCGTTGTGGAGCAGGTGCACACTGAGAGACATCTGTGAGATGTGGGCTTTGTCCGTGCTTGTGTATGTATAGTATAAAAGCCACCGACTAGCACCAGACGCAGAGGAGGAGCGGAGCAGCCTGGCAGACAACGCACGCTTGTCTACACAACAAAATGTAAATTATACATCCCTGCACACGCCTTTTCATTCTCCCCCGTCCACACCTCATAACTCTCTCTCTCTTTCTCTCTCCCTCCCCCCTCTCCCTCTATCTCTCTCTCCCTCTCTCTCTCTCTCTCTCTCTCCCTCCTTCTCTCTCTCCCTCCTTCTCTCTCTCCCTCCTGCTCTCTCTGTCCCTCCCCGTCTCCCCAGCAGGACCCACTGGGTGGGTTCAACAACGCCCTTCACCTGCCGATCCCATCATAGCCGAGCACAGCCACCCTGATCACCGCTGCGACCCAGCCCAGTCCCTCCCCTCCCCCTACCCCCGCCTGGGCTGAATAAGGGTGGAGGAAGGGTGGAGGAGGAGGGGGCGGATTTCTAATTTCGTCCCCAACAATATGGCCAGCCGTGTCCCTCAGTGCCTGGCACCCTCTCAGAGAGAAGAGGAGAAGAGCCAGCGCCTGATTCATCACCCAGAGCTGTCAGGAGGCACGGTGGCCCGGAGGAATGGAAGACTATCCAATACCGTCGCTCCCCCTCCTCACCCCTCTACACACGCACACACACAGACACCCTTCTGTTTCTCTCCCCTCCCCCCCCCCCCCCCCAAACCGGGAGGAAGCAAAAAGCTCAGACACCAGAGTCTAGGCGCGGCAGGCCTGGCATTCAGCGACAGAGATGTTAACGGGGAGGGGAGAGAGGGAGGGAGAGGGAGGGAGAGAAGGAGAGCGAGAGAGATAGAGAGAAAGAGACACAGATAAAGGGAAAGAGGAAAGACAGAGGGACAGACAAAAAAAAGAAAGCATGTGATAAAGAGACAGAGAGAGAAACAGAACGAGAGAGAAAAAGAGGGGGAGAGAATCACCCTCTTTCCATTCAAGGTCGCTACCTGGCCTGACGGCACGGTGGCAGCTCTTGAGGAGTCACCACTGCCACACACACACTCACACGCATGAACACGCAGTCGCACACACTAACACACACACACGGATGGATGCTAGCACATGAATATTAGCAGTAGTTCCAGGGCTGTAACTACAGCTTCGCCTGACGCAGGGGGCCGATTGGCTGGGTTGACTGTTGAAGAAGCAGGGGTCACAGACTGGGTGAGACAGCGGGTAAATAAACTGTATAAATAGACGTATACAAGGCAGGGAAACAAACAGCAGGCAAGAGCGTTTATTAGGAGGACGCAATGAAGGGTGTTGTCTGTGACAACACCAGCAATCCCCTTCCTCCCCGTGCGCTGCTCTGGTGGAGGGGTTACATAACGGCTTCACGTGCACGCTCTCAAGGCGAGAGGAGAACGTGTACATGGATGGAACAGATGCACTGAGCAGAAGATGTGTACACATATGCGTACACACACACACACACACACACACACACCCTCAGATGATCTTCACAGAGCTTGCCAAGGTGCCATTTTCTTGTGCTCTTTATTTACCGACTTAGTAGTCCATAAATAGGGGAGGGAGGGGGGAGGGGAGCTAATTTTATTTAAAGGTGGACATTTAAAAATGGAATCGATCCAAAATAGAGTCATATTACCAGATCGATAACACTGATGTTGTCAAACACTTACACTATCTTATCCTAGAAGTAAGAATACAAATAGCAGAATTAGCAAAACAACTGGCCACTATTTTGGCAGGAACATTGTTTTAAGTTAAATAATGTATGTGACGGGGTTTGTGACTTGTTTAAAATGTTCAAAAGTTCCAAATGGATAACCTGACTGCAAGCCTATCACAGCGTGGTCTGTCAGTCATGTGATCAAAGAAAACAGCTGGAGAATTAAAACCAACGATGGCCAACAGGGAGAACACAGGGTTTCGGTAAATTGTGGGGTTTGTGTCAGTTATGTTATGAGTAACTCAGAGAACAATAAGCAAAGGGGTTTTCAGGGGTTCAGAAATCCTCCTAACAGCTATGATGACAGCAGTCTCTATTCAATTTAGTCTTGATTGCTCATGCCTGTCCTTGGAATGCCTGCTACTTCACTTTGCTACTTGAATTTCTGGTCCACTTAAATACGATTAATGCAGATCGTAATTCAAATATCTTGAAATTTTATATCTTGAAACACTGAAAAGTGTATATTCGACTAGAAATGCCAAATATGAATTTCAAAAGAGAGCTGACCTTGTTTTCAAAGTATTATGTTTCAATGTTGAATGAATTCAATGGTGTTTACATTTCCATACATTAATATAATTGAAAACATTAAGGCGGTGACTTGCTTCCATAGTTAGTGTAGTCTTTCAGAAAAACAAGGAAACATCTCAGCGAATCAACCTAAATGGAGTGTTCTTCATCAGGAAAAATGCTAAGATCATACAATATTCATACGGCAACGCCGCAATGCTGTTGTCTGACCTCCTATTTGCAGAACATGCATGTCTTCTGTATTATATCCAACCCGTTCAGATCAACCCACCAGTGCTTTGACTTGATCCACCGTGTCGAGGTCATTGTGACAAAGCAGTAAGCCCGAGCTTCAGTCTGGACAAGCCCAGCGGGGAAGACAGCGCCCAGTCCTTAAAGACTACCACAGCAAACTCTCTCCACTGCCCTTTATCTTTCCCTGGCAAATTAAGTCCTGAACAATTAGAAAAAACCCTTCATGTGGAACCACCGTCTTTCAATGGTTACCAGCCATGACCTTTCCCCCAAAAGCCCAGGAGCCACAGAGACATGGAGCAACCTACGCAACAACATGGGTACAACCCAGCTCCCCATAGGCCCCTCAAGGAAGAAAACATAATGACGTTACACCACCTCAGCAAAGAATTCGATGAAACGACGCGCTCAGCCTACCTGCCGGATTTGCAACCGACTCAAGCCATGGTGTGATTATGATGATGATCTCGCCTTTGACGGCTTCGTTGTGCTTTGTACAATTCATTCACAAATCATGTTGATAATAATGTCATTACTAATTTATGAACCCCAATTGCAGAGAGAGAGAGAGAGAGAGAAATAGAGATCAATTGATAAGAATGAATGTACTCAGGAATATGTATTGGGATTCAAAAGGACGGGCGGCAGACTGCTTCACCATGAAAAACACTGTGCACTGCAAACCAAACACAGGGTGCCCAGCCGTGCGAGAGAGACAAAGGGGGAGGAAGGGCGACTCACTTTCTGAGTGGCCGCGTAGAAGGGGTCAAGGTCCTCCAGGGGTACCGCCACCAGCCCTTTGGGGATCTCCCCGTAGATGAAGGGCAGGCTCTTCCCGGCCTCCAGGTCGCTGTTGGGCTTGGGCTTGTTCTCGTCGTCATCGTCGCGGTAACTGCTGTCCTGCCGGGGAGGCTTCTTGTTCTTCGCATCCTTGAAGCGCAGCTCGAGGTTCGCCAGAGACTCCAAAGTGAACTCCTTGATGCTGTTAGGGCCTGGGGGTGCGAGAAGGGGTGCGGCCATGTTTTCATCCTGTAGCTACTTGGGTCCTTGGGGTCTGAACCATCCGCCGGGCGGCTGCTCTGGGGGAGGAGGAGGAGGAGGGAGAGAGAGGAGGATGATGAGAAGAGATAACACGTGCACTCATGTTGAACAGTAGAGCAGAGGCCAGCTGGAAGACCAGGATGCCTAAAGTGTGGTGAACCTTCATTTAAAGCTCGAATTAGAACCCTCCAGAGGGAAACTTCCCAAGGGATGAACAAAGTTCCTATCTAGAACAATATTAGATTTAAAAAACAACGTTTTGGGCTGAGAGTCTTTGGAAGGAGGGGGGGGGGGGGGTGTTATCCTCATAGTTACGAAACCCATGGTGACTTTGTGATTGTTTTTTACTACAGTCGTTGTGTATGAGCGTTATAACGAGCGACGTGCATGAAATCCCCCACCTAGGTAGCGCTGCACTATCAGTGTCAAAGAAGCGTCATCGTCTTTTGGACACCAACATCCAATTCAACCGCTGGCCAGACGGCGATCAGCACACACCATGACGTTAAGGGTCCAGGGGCCGGTTGCACCAACTGGGCGTAAGCCTGGTCGTAACTACGCCTGGTCGTAACTTGGCGTTCTAAGTCCAACCTAACCGTTACGCCGGTTGCACCAACTGGGCTTAGCGTTCTTTTCACTAAGACCAGGCGTAAATCCTACGCCTGGTCAGGGGCAGGTGTAGAGTTGAAACTCCAGGCTGTTTCTATAGCAATTACAGCCAATCCAATGCAGCTTTACCACCATCCTTGCAACGCTTCGCTAAACTGCATTTCAAAGCACAGCCGGCGATATGATCAGTGTTCACAGATCGACTGCCTGTCGGGAAGATATCGCTGGCCGATTAGACTGTTCTCAACTTATAATCAGTTGTGAATGTTGTTTTAACTATGTTTATATGTTTTATATAGGCCGACACATTAATCAAATCTCTCCTACAGAACCATTCCCGTCTAAATGCCTGCTCGTCGTAAACCAGGCATTACAAATACATATTTTAATTATATTCGTTTGCAGTGTTTTATTGTTAGGCATTAACACAATTGATGAATGACAATGAGTGAACGAATGAATTATTTATTTCGGTGTCCAACAGCATGTCAAGTAAAATAGTAAACAGCTGTTGTCACGAGGTATCCTAGCAACGCGGTGATATGCGCATACCATGGAACATTCACATGGCCGCGCATGGCTAAGACGGGGCGTAGTTAAGACCAGGCGTAAGTCCCGTTGGTGCAACCGGCGTTAGTTCCATTCTAACGCCAGGTCGTAACTAAGACCTACTTAGCAGTTACGACCAGTCTTAGTTACGCCCAGTTGGTGCAACCGGCCCCAGGAAGCTCAACCCTCTCTCCCTTAACCAGCGCGGCCTGGATGGCGCTCCACACATTCACACACACCGTCCCTTGGTCACGACCAAGGGACGGTGTGTGTGAATGTGTGGAGCGCCATCCAGGAAAATGACCGTGGCCTTATTTCAGTAACAGCGATATCATTGCATAGATTACAATGTTCAAGATCATATAATACACATTGCCAATTTAAAATATGAATAAAAAGGACGTTCACAACCCCTTTAATGTCAGATCCAAAATGGCCTCTGGACAGCAATATTTTGGGTCTGAGCAAGGATATAATATATGATGCAATAATACAATAAGTAAGAGTGATTTGCTTTTGTACATACATTAGTAAAAATGTAATATGCTTTATACATGTTACCATATTATAATTGTATTTTTATTACACTGTAACATTGTAAAAGTCCAAAGGACGGGCTTATTGAAGAGAGTTATAGATTAGAGTCTGTATTGTAATGGTTCAACAACACTTAGATCAGCCTCACGCTTAGCATGTTGAATTAAAGCTCTAACTAACCAACATTTTTGCGCACAGTGTCAGCGTCATAATGTCCTATTTTTTCAGTCTAGCCAACAGCAGTACGTTTGTTGTCCAGCAAAATATTCAAACAAGCCAAAGAGCCGTTATCCTCATTACGATTTGTTTACTCATCCTGATTCATCCAACAACACGTGTGCTTAGTGACAGCGATGAAGACGAAGAAACAGCGGCAGCTTTCTCGCGCCCTTTGAGCTGCCTTGCTGTGTCTTGACACAGACATTGTGGACGTGCATGAGGGAAACATGAATGATAGGTATTGACTCTGCTGAGCAATGCAACGGGGCGGCTCTGTGACTGGTTGTAATCATAATAAAATAGCGATAATCTACTCCAGCGTGCGTGTGAACAGGAGCAGTCGGTTTGTAATACTTGTTGTTCATTGGCCATAAGACAAGATAATAAAATAACACTGAATTGTTGCAGCCATGTCTTTAAAGGCTTTTCCTGATTATATCGCTCTTTCAATAATTGAAATAAGTCCTTCTGTATAAATACAGATTTTGTTGATATGACAACATCCACCACGGTTACAAAAGGCATGTCTGTTTAAAGGGCACTGGGAATGGGGATGCCTACTAAATGTCATACACAAGCTGAATACTTCATTCAGCTGTATTTTTAACAGTCTTCTGATACCATAGATGTTTAGGCTAGTAACAAAACCTAATGCTCTATAAGCCCAAATCGACTAAGGATTTCAATAAAACAGAATAAACAACCTAAACACCGACTTTGACATCTTGCAAAATCAGCCGTCCCCGGCTGATTCCTGCCTTTCCTGCCTTTCACATCCTGACAAATGTCTGTGTAACCTGGGAGGATATCCATCTCATAGATTCTCATGGATAAAATCGATAAGAGCCAAACGGATGCAATGAAAAGGCTAACCCAGGACACAGTCAAGCCTCCCATGTGAGGGTACCCGAGCGTCTGTTTATAACGTTCCAGAACGTTCCGGTCCTCGGAGCTGCGCTTCTTCTGCTGCTCACGGGCGCTGTCCGTTTCAGCACCACACCACAAACACTCGACCTAGTTCTGACTGAGATGACACCAAATAACCAATATTACATTCCCACTCACGTCGGCCTCAGACAGCACACAGCACACACACACACACACACACACACACACACACACACACACACACACACACACACACACACACACACACACACACACACACACACAGACACACACACACAAATACACAGAGACAGAGACACACCCACCCAGGCACGCACGCACGCACGCAAACACACACACACGCAAACACACAGAGACAGAGACACACCCACCCAGGCACGCACGCACGCACACAAACACACAAAAAAGCACGCACTCGATCGCACGCACGTACACAAAAACAAACACACACACTACCCACTAAGCAGCGTCTAATGAAAGAAACCATTTCACACAATCGCATTGCCTTGGTTTTTAGCAGGCCTAAATGGTCATGATAACACTCAGTGATCCGTGCTCCAGGATGAGCTTGTAGAGGCCTTTCGTTTGAGTTCCTAGCGTCGTGCAGGCCTAGGAGGCTCGACACGGTCCTTTCTCGCCGACAAGGCCAATACCCTTCACCGATAGGTGATGATGCCTATGCGATGCTCCTATTATAGCTTATCATATAACCGAGGGCTAGGCCTGCCTGTATCCATGCGGGCTTCACTATTTACATCGCCGCACATATTGTTCACTCGTTCTAATTCGCCATGGATGAACGGTGAATTGTTTTGCTATTTTCCCCGATAAGTACACCACGCTGAACCCCATTCTATTAATAGACATACAGCCTACACTGAACGGTGTTTCTGTCCAGCGACCAGCCCGGTGGAGCCCCACATGAAGCCGCAGCATTGCGCACATAAGAAGCCCCTTTACACCAAACTGGCCGAATTATCGCTTGCTGCAGTGGGTGGAATCTGTTGGACATGTCCTGCTGGGATTTTCTAACCTGAACGAATTTAAGTCAATGGTCTGATATTGCGATAGATCGTCAAGCCTGAATGAAATGCCATTCCGTGAGCACGTCGTTGAACGTCTTCTCCCTTCTATTCTTTACGTTTCATATAGCGTGGGGAGCCGTGCACCACACCCGGGGTCCGCGTCGACCACCCGATCAATACGCTGCTCCGTACGGGGAGAGATGGCATGAAACACGAATAATAACGTCTCTTATCCCGAAATAACAGCGATTAGGTAAAAAAAAAAAAGGTGACCGGAGACCGTGATCGACTGATACACCCATAAGAGCATTTAGGAACATGATATCGATGATGGAGGTATCGCCTACTCACACACCAGTCACATATTCCAAGCTGTATGGACATCATGTAAAAGATGAATTAAATTATTGATTGATGAACTGGCATTGTAAAGCTTAAGATTTCACCGTGAATGTTCGCCGCCGGCCCGCTTACCTTTTTGAATGAATCTGTCCATCCAGTTTACACACACCTCGGATTTGCTTTCCCCATATCTAATTCATGCCGTATAAACGATGATTAAATTGAGCTAAAGACATAAACAGAACACCATGTTCCAAAACGATCGGTATTTTTTTTACCTCCACACGCCAAAAAAAAATGCCCATGTATATTTGACACGCATGGAGTCTTATTCCCATTCACCTGGAAGATGAAGACCAGCTCTGCGACATTTATTTATGCAAGCATATTGATGCGACGGAAAAACATATTTCCTCACGGAAAATCGTCCTTGGGTAAAAGAAAAAGAAAATACTTACTTTGTCACCGTTACAGAGAATCCAGAAAGGCGTTGTTGGACTGCAGATGTGGAAAAGATTGGGGAGAAACTGCGGCTGTCGCCATATTGTTGCTGGTATCCGTCCCCTACATAATTGATGACTCTCAGCAAAATGTAAGGGAGCGTCGCCAAATGCGTTTCTTAGAATCACGAAGGGAGTGTCGCCAAGTGTGTTTCTTAAAATCACAGGTAATTTGAGCAATCGTGTTAGGAAAAGGTATTGTGCATCAGAATGCATCATGGGATGTTTTGTTGGTGAAAGGGACATTTTCAGAGGAGTCTTAAATCAACGTAAACCTAATAAAACCCTTGTTTTTCCATGTCCAGACTGAGAAACGCTGTGGAGGTTTTAAACTTAACAGTCTTCCTGTAACAACAAATAATTTCACTATTAATTACAGTGACCAAAAAACTTCAGATCGAATTCACGAAAAGTATAATAGCCTATTTAGTGGTCTACGTGTTCAAATGCATCATCATATACATTTGTTGATATGTCATATCCCACAAAATTTTGAATTTGAATCGAAATAAATAAATTAATGCCAATTTCCATCATCCATTTACTTGATTTCTACCTCATATGGAACACAGTTCTATAGGTCTATTTGCGGAGCAGTAACTTCAGGTATGTGCTGAGAAGGGCGGCACTGCACCTGCCAGGTCATTCTAGTTGTGGGAGTTGGTGGACTGAAACACACAGGAAGATACAAGGATTTGACTTAAATAGACACAACTTGCTTGAGATACATTTTAGGGTACATTTAGTAGTTTAAGTACTTTGAGGAGTCCAGTAGTGATGGGTTCATCAATGAGTCGGCCCGAAGAGCTAGCTCCTGGAGATGAACGATGGGAGCTGACTTGTCTATCTGAAGTGCTGAAAGAGACATGTTTAGTTTTTATATACATTATATAGCAGTTTTGAAAAGTCAGGGGCTTGATAGCTGGACGTTTTTCCAAAGGCCTGATTTAGATATATAAAATACATCAAACAACTGTTAGATGGGAATAACTTTAATCAGAGCAAGTGGCATGGGCCACGTTTACAATACTGTAGCCTTAGATCCAGTCGTGGATATAATATGAGGCTACTATCATCAGTCATCGATCCTGGCCCCCGACGTCGACAAAGCCATTCATATTTTCAAAGAGAACTTATTAGTGTTTGTACTCAACGTCTACACATATTTTAGAGGCAAAGATTGGCCTGTAAAATCAAATACATGCAAACAGGGAGCTTTATTTATCTTTTATGGATAAAAAGCACTGACTAGTTATAACTTTTACATTTCTCAATAGATTTAAATGAGTCGTTTTTATTGAAGGGTTTGTGAGTAAAAGTATGGTGAGTAAAACATTAATTTCATGTAAAATATATAAAATTGCATGAATATGAATAGAAAAACGACTCATTGAGATCTGATGAGAAAAATAAACGTAATACTAGCCAAATTTGTATCCCCCCAAAAAAAGCTCTCAGTTTACTTCAACTGTTTCCAGGCAGTCTTTGCCTCAAATATGGCGGCGGCGTTAACGTTTCGACGTTAACGTATCGTAGCAACATGCCGAAGCATTCAATGCGCGTCGTTCCAACCTCCCAACATGGTCAAAATGTTGGCTGGGTATACGGGGTATTTTTGGATTGAAGTAAAGTACGGTATTCCTTTATTTCGACCCAAACTTTGTTATTGTGCTGTTCTGTTGCCAAATTCCCATTAATGGTAATCTGGTCGGAACGTATTTATCCAACGATTGAGAAAAGAAAAAAAAAAGTAGACCTACGCAAATGGATTGTAGGGCATTTCTGAAGATCCTTTGTGTGATCATTATATTTGCTAAAGTTTCATCGCACGGTAGGCAATTAAATAGCTAACAATCTGATAACACGCAACTGTCCCACTTGAAAACAAATGGTATAATCGACGTTGGTATATCTTTAAATATTTGATATAGCAGGCTGTGGGAAGCGGAGCCTGGTTGCCCGGCCGGGTGGATCGCGCATCGTTGGGGGTCGGGAGGCCCCCATTGGGGCCTGGCCCTGGCTGGTGAGCATCCAGATCAAGGCGAGGCACCTCTGTGGGGGAACGATCCTCAACAGTCTCTGGGTGCTCACAGCAACTCACTGCTTCAGAAATTACCCGTAAGTAACGTCTGTTGACATTGTGGATCGACATTTCTAAGATGGTATTGTAGTTGACGGTATAAACACACCTTGCTCTATATAGATCTGACTATTTGCTCAATATACAATTCAACACATGTGCTGATTATACTAAAACATTATATAAGGAGATAGCCTAAACCCTGCCTTCTCCATTCTGTGTCTGCCTCTACAACTCAGTTATCTATCCCTATCTCCGTCCACACAGCTGGGGCTCACCTTCAAGGTGCAGTTGGTAGAATTTAAGGTCTTTTGGTGGAAGCAACTTGGCGGAAATGACTTTATAATTCATACATTTGTTTTTATTACTGTAATAAATTGGTTGAATTTGCTCTTTTTAAAAACTCATTGAGATTAAAAAAGTTCTAGGAAGAAGGAGGGACGTGTTATCCCAATGGTTATGACCCACACCAACTGTGATTTTGCATTTGATGCAGAGTGGAACGTCCACAAACTGGTTTGCAGACGGTGGCAAAAACATAGACATACTCTTGATTTCTTTAAATTATGATCTCATTTTAGTAACAATGACAAAATGGCATAGATTAGAATGAGGATATGTTCCACCAAAACACACTAACACACTAAATAGCTTAACACAATAACTAAATGGTTGCGATCTCCTAAATCTAATCTCTGTCTTAAGTAATTGGAAGGCGCATTCAACTCAAAACAGAAATTCAGTTTCACTCTCTCAGAGCTGACTGACTGTTCATGCCATGTCTAACAAACTATACTCTTACTATAGATCATAAACCATGCCTTCAGCGGCCTTAACCTGTGCCTATGCGCTTTTCTTTCTAGCACTGCCAGCCACAGATACTTCAAGGTGGTGGCCGGATTAGACGTGCTCTCCACGCCGGGAGAACACTCTCAGAGCCGGTCCGTGCACAGACTGAGAGTGCACGAGCGTTTCAGCGTGGCGACGTTCGACAACGACGTGGCCCTGGTGCGTCTGGCCTCTCCTTGGACCTTTGACGACTACGTGCAGCCCGTCTGCACCCCCAACAACCTGACCCACGAGCTGGGGCTCAACCTCAGCCTCTGCTTCGTCACGGGGTGGGGGAGCGTGTCGTATAATGGTGGGTGTGAGGATGGATGTAGGATCCAGGCCCACCTCACTGAGGCCAAAAAAGCAAAACTTGTAATGCACGTGCACAGTTTTCTGTAGGGCAGAACGGAGATTCTCTCTGTTTAGCCGAGACTCTCCTTAAAAGTTTCATGTTGGTTTTTAAATGGTTCTGATTGGAGTGGGCAGGATAATCTAGTGGTTAGGGTATTTTTTTTTCTAGAATAGTTTGAAACAGTGATATTGTGGCGGGTGTTGTCTGTGAAGGTGTGGGCGTGGACAGACTGCAAGAGGCGGAGGTGGAGATCATCCACACCTCAAGGTGTAACCAGGCGGATTGGTACAACGGTGTCATCTCAGACAACATGATCTGTGCCGGGTCAGAGGCAGGGGCTGTGGATACGTGTCAGGTGACCCCATCATCCGACCAATGAGAGCGGAAAACCTCGAATCAAAATCAATAACGTTGGTGGTCTTTTATGTATGGTGGTTGTTTCCAGGGGGACAGCGGTGGGCCTCTGCAGTGCTACAGTGAAGACGAGGACAGCTTCTACGTGGCCGGGGTGACCAGCTTCGGGGAGAAGTGTGGCCTGCCTCACCGACCAGGGGTGTACGCCCAGACCAGCAGGTTCAGCACCTGGCTGGAGAGAACCCAGGCAGACGCCTCTTCTGCGCCGCCACGTCGCCTAGCAACAGCTGCCTCCATCACACTCCTCGGCACGATTTTGATGCTAGTCTGAGGAGAAGGAAGATGTCACCTACAAACCACTTGGCTCCAACGTCTGAGCGTTTAATTAATATATATATATATATTAAAGGTTCTCAACCATAGCTGGATTAAATGTGATCATTTGTATCATCAAGTAACAGTGAGAGTGGGTTAACCATATGAAAATATATCCATACAGCATTTTGTTGTTTAGAAAGTTTATCGTTTTCAGAATGCTTCAGTGTTTTAGACATATACCGGTAGACATTATGTGAATGTTTTGAATGACTACACCAACAATTTCAAAATGTATACTACATGTGGCTTATTAACTTAACAAATGTTAAGTTATTTCCAAACAAATATTATTTGACATTAAGATTATGTTTAGACATGGTTATAACTTATAACCCGCCACAACGAATCTTGAATAACCGCTTTGGGATCAAAAAAAGTTTCCTTTAGTTATCAATGATAAACCTCCATTTGATTACATATTTAGTTCTTCACAGATTAATACTTTTAAAGACCCTTGTTTTATAAGGATACTTAATACCGATTTTACGATTCAATTTGATTTTCATCAATGCCATCAAACCTATCCTTATGTAAACCTAATTTTGAAGCCGAGCTGTGAAGTGAGATATGTTCTTCAGTCACATAACGACTGCGGAATATATTAGTCATATCCACCTCAATGGAGCTATAATAAAGCCTCAAGGTGAAGATAAAATGAAAAATAACTGATGTAATCACTGTGGAACCATAACTGTTTAAAAAACGCGCATTACTGTCTCCAGGCGGAGGAAAAGAGATACGCTCCTGCCCTGACCGCAGCTTTTGGTGCTTTTCATGTCAGCAGAGAAAAGAACGACATCATATGTTGCAATACTAAGCAACTTGAAAATAAATATAAATATGGTTTGATCTTTGGTTAGAATGTTTCGATAGTTATATATACATGGTCGATTGAATAAATCGATATATATAAATAAATAAATTCATTATTCACTTACTTCATGTCACCAGCTTTGTGGGCTCGATCCAACCGGATGAAAACGTATCACTGGTCTGAGGAGCTCTTCCATCTTCTAAATCTATAATTAAGAGCATGTGAATGCAGGGGATCTTAACATTAGACGGGTTTACAGTGAAGGGCCAAGACATTTTTGACAAAGCCTTTTTTTATTTTACACGAAACATCAACTGACAGCATAACAGTGTTTGACAAGGATGTACTTTCAGAGTTAGAAGTTTTTGCACCATTGACTATTGTGGAACATCTGGTTGATGCACCTTGACAATGCATAGTGTACAGACTGTTGAGGTATACATTTTTGGGCCCTTGATATGTAATACCCTTACCCTAGTTTCATGACCTCACAGGTACAACAATACAGACTGATGATGTGCTTACAATATTAACTTTGGAGGCTACTTACGCGCTCAATTGTACATTAAGTTTGGCGTGAATTAAAAAGATTTTAAAAGAATTTAAAAATAACTTGAGAAAAAAGTTAAAGATAAAAGTGTAGCAATAATTGTGGTCGAGTGCAAAAGGTAAAAAAGTGAAGAAAAACCCCACTGATATTACGCTCATTTGAGCCCACTGAAAAAGTGATAAATGTTTAAAATTGTTTTCCGACCCCCGGGCCTAACCATTCTCTATATATAGCACCATAGTCCATGAAAAAGGCTTCTAGGCCGTTTTGAAATTATAAAACTTTATTCAAACGTGATGAAGTAAAACAATAGCAACAAACAAAATAACATAAAAAAAACAAAACACCTGTTGCTATAAAGGCTTTAATTACAATTATTTATGAATTAACCAACTTTGTTCAAAAGACTAGCTTGCAGACATTTCAATGTCTGCCAATGAAGTAGTTAAACTACTTCTGTGTTACAATCTTTTGTAAATGTGCAGGTTCTTAGAAAGAATCGTGAAGAATAATTGCTGAAACTCACAGAATATATTAAGTTCCAATTTAGATGGAAGAGTAACGAGTAAAACTACAGTGGGGGCGACATGAAGGAACATAATAAAAAGAAAAATACCTTTTGTAATGAATGGTTTCAAAAGTTTGCTTTTTTTGTTTTGGCATAAAAAATGATATATTTAAACTTAATGTGCACCGTAACTGAACAAATAGTCTCCCTCTCTGACACTCACACAATGTATTATGAATTAGGGAAAGTGCATTTTCACTAATTGCCAATTATATTAAATTTTCACTCCTGTAACGTCCTACTGTGAAAATGACGATGCATCAATAATTCTGTCAAGTGTGAGAATGGTCAAGTCATCAAAAATGTAATGCATACAATAGAACCAGTCCGTTTTCAATCTCAAACTTATGGTACAGACAACATTCTCGCCCTCCTTAAATAACAACCTGCCCTTCCCCTTCAGAAGGAGGATTTGATCTTTGTCTGACACACCTTGATTGCTATAGATTTCTTATGGTCAGGGTATGTTGTTTCAGTGTAATTGACATTCATAGACTATGGGTTTCAATGGCGACGCCAAAATGTGAACATAATTTTAGACAAATTCAACCCTGCTTAAAAAAAAATCTGCAGGGAAGAAACGGGTGGGCCAAAACGATGGGAGTCCTCCATGGGGAATCCACACGTGAAGGCTTTGACCAACGGAAATATCTCTTTTAGTTCCACAGGTTTAATAAGGCAAAGTTCTGTCCTCATTCTCGTCTTTGCACCATTTAAAGAAAAAGGGTTAGGACCACCAGTGATTCTTCAACGCCATGCATGCCGTGATGGTCTGATACAAAAGGCACTGACTCGCCTTCAAATAACCAACATCTTCCTGGTCAGCTGTGATGCTAATTGGGGGGGGGGTTAACTGCGAGGCGCACTGCTTAACCATTGAACATGATGAGTATATGACTATACTCTGTGTTAAAATGTGTTAACAGTAGTTTCAAAATTAGCCCTGCATACTGACCTGTATGGCTGCCAATAGTCATTAATACCCTTAACAATGGGTGGGTACACAATCAATTAAACATCTAATAACAGCTGGAGTTAGTGTGTTTTAAGCCAATGATTAGTACTATAACAATTATTCTTACAACTATTGCATTATTAATACTCCTATTCTTACTATGCTATCCACGTATTGCAATTCTCCACATCCAAGAGAGAAAATGCTTGCATTTTATTCATGATGTAGATTCTATTTTTTTTTTCTTTGTCCCACTCACTAACAAATCTTAATTCAGATGTACTTTATAACACACCACAGGACTAATGGACTTCCACCTCGTTGAAGTATTTTGCGGGTTGCTGTCGAGTTCTTATGAAATCCATGCTGCGGGCAGAAGGTCCTTCGAAGGCGCGCGTGTACTTAAATGCAGTACTGCCGTACTTAGATGAAGTATCGTTGTACTCTTTTGGATGAAGGCTTTGTCCAGGCGAGCTGCGTCTGCTGGTGGTACTGCAACACTGACGTGAATTGTTTTGAGTGTTTTTTTTGTAGAGCACCAAAAGTGTTGGGGGGGGGGGAGGGGGGGTGATGATGCAGGGAAGCCTTGGGACTCCGGACATGGGCGGGATGGGGACAACGTAAAGTGCATGAGGAAGGGGTCCAGGTCCTTGCACTGGTGACCTTCCTGTCGGGGAGCTGGGGAGCTGGATCAGGGGGACACTGGTGACAGACTAGGCTCAGTCGGGTGGGGATAAAAAGTGAACGAAATGAACGAGGAATGAAGGAGGCGACAAAGACTTTGAACCGAGGGAAATCCAAGTAATAAATGTCTAGTTAACAAAAAATAGAAACAGCTAAAATCATAACGAACGACCAATGTATAAAATAGTAAATCGAGGGGAGCAGTGGCGGCGGAGAATCGGGCGAAGGCCACCATCCTACAGTTTATGAAAGATATGTCTTATCAAAAGAGGAGGAAGAACTCTTTTTCTTTTCTTGGAACCCAAAGTAAAACTCAGCAGCGGACAAGGTCACCTGCTGCATGGTAACGAGAGAGAGACCGAGAAGGAGAGAGAGAGTGAAAGAGAGAGGGGTGTGCTTAAATCTGTGCTGCCCCTCCCCACCCCCACTCTCACATGTGCCGTCCTGTGCTGCAGTGTCCGAGTTTACGGCCACGGTCTAACTAGTTGTGCACAATCTCCTCACCACCACCACCAACCCCCCCCCCCCCCCCCTCCCCTGCCCTCCCTCTCCTCTCCCACCCTGGTTCCTCTCCCATGTGTGGCATGTGGCTCAGTTTCCCCCTCCCCCCCCCCCTTCACCCTGCCCGTACCCCCCCATCCGAACACCCTGATCATCAGTCTGGGCTGGTGGGGGGTGACCGGAGGGCGGGGCCGGTGGGGGCTCACATGTTGTAGGCCACGTAGATGGGGTCCAGCTGGTCGGCCAGGAAGGAGTCCCGCAGGTGCATGCGCTGCTTCTCCCCCCGGGAGTTGATGGGGATGACGCCGGGGTCCACGATGACCACCACGCCCACAATGAGGTGGTGCTCCTCCAGCACCACGTTGGTGACCAGGGGCACCAGGTCCAGGGCCTCCTGCTCCGAGCCGCTCAGCTCCGCCACCACCACCAGCAGGTTGGTCCATGTGAACACCGCGCTGTGGGAGGGGGGGGGGAGGGGTTAAACAGAGCCGTGGTGGACGACGACAGTAGGCGTTCTGCCGAGCTGTTTTTCTTTTCCTGTTTTTACTTTACGCTGTTGAGGTGATCACTTTAGACTTAAAGGTTGTATCAGCGATGTTGGCTGGCGTCGCTTCTGTTGGTATTTGAAGCGAGATCCCAAACAAACGGAGCCAACTCGCCCCTCCCTTCCGTGCATCCAGTAAAAACTATAATGAACGCAGCGCAAAACCCCACAACACCCACCCCTTGTCGGTGATTGGTTGGAACACTATTTATTTTGGTTTTGAGTGGTTGGTAGTACCATTTGTTTTTGTGTAAAATCTCAGAGCATAGGCTGCCTACAGAGACGCGGTTTACGACGGCCTGCTTATGGGGCGGGCAGCTAGGGGATCTTTAGGAAAGATCAGATGAATGTGAACATTTATGTTTCGGCCTAGAATCGCTTATGCAACCTTTAAGTTGCAGATAAATCTGCTTTCGGTGTCCTTAAGACAGTCGTGCCTTTCCCTTAAATCTATTTAATGTGAAGCCAAGGAGGGAGGGGGGCGTGGCAGGCGGACCTCTCAGCGATGCTGCGGTGGGTCCGGGACACAGAGGTCTCGATGTCGATGGGGTGATACCTCAGCCCCCTCAGCTCCAGGGTCTCGTCCAGAGAGCCCACCACGAACAGGGCGTCGTGGAGATCTGGGGGGAGGAGGACACCAGGTCCAAGAGTTAATGCACGTCCACCACGGAACACGGATATATACAACACGCATGCAGCAATAAATATATTAAGAATGAATAAGGAACAAACAGACAGCAGCAGAGATACCGTCAACAATATGTACAAATTAGAACTACAAAAAAGTGGAACACTCATCTACTCTCTTATGACAAAATGGCAACCTGCTAGACTAGCTGGTAAGCATGAGGAAAGCTAGCTCAATAGACATCTGGCTCATTTCCATATAGATATCGCATATTAATAAGACGTGCATGCAAAACATGTTATGCAAGACTAATTAATTACATGTGATACATGTATGATTGTAAAAAAAAATTAAAAACATAACATTTGTATCCTATTCCTATTTGTCTATTTCATACGTGCAACACGTTTTATTTTCCACTGGTGGCCCACAACATCCATTTTAAAATGTACGTTAATACAAGGCTCATTGACGGCTGCATTTACTTAAAGGTGACATACTATACCAGTAGGTGTGAGTGTGATTAGCCGTTACAAGCAGTTTGGAAAAATCAGCCTCTTATAACGTCAGAAGTGGGCGTGTCCACCCAGATGTGTGCTGGATAGATCAGTCCACCAGTCTTGGACCGTAGCAAACGTTGCTCATCTGTCCGTCATACATCTAGGTGGACCCGCCTGGTGGTATAATATGTCATCTTAGACCCCCAAAACACACAAACACATTGGACTGATTGGAACAGCTCATGGCTCCCCGGTGCCCCCGGTCGGGACGAGTCCGTGCCCCAGGCGGGATGCCTCACCCCCAGTGGAGTCCAGCAGCTCCGTCCTCTTGACGAAGCCCAGGTAGCCGGTGCGGGCCCACAGCGTCTGGGGCTCCCCGAAGCTGAGCGTGGTGTTGAAGTGGTCCGCCTGCAGGCTCTCCTCGCCGTAGATGGTGTAGTAGCCGCTGGCGCTGTGGGTGCTGCTCACCCAGATCTACACACACAGCCACCACCACATGGTCAGGGCTCACATGGGGCTCTCGTGGTTTGGGTTCAAATGCTGGGCAAATGTTCCCGCAGTTCCTTTTGGTCAATTATTTTTGCATAGTTTCATGAACACATTGAATTTATGGGAAAATGATAACCCAGGAACATATGATAACAAGGAATCTAGGTTTGGCCAGCATGTTCCTGCCCACTCACCTCCCCAAGGTGGGAATCTCCAAGAGGCCCTCTGGTCTCAGGGTTCACGATGATCACCCGGACCCCTGGTAAGATCTGACCACCGGAACACAGTCATTTCAGTTTACTAGTTCAAGGCAAGGCAACTTTATTCATGAAGCACTTTTCATACACGAGACGGACTCAATAGCTATCTATATCTATGTCTATATATTTTTGTGATAACGTTATCATCACACAAACGGCTACACAGCGCCAATCCTTTGATAAGGCTCCTCGATAATACTTTATGATAACAAATAATAACTATTTCCAATTTTGTTCCGATAACTCTATACTTACAGTGCCGGACTCCATAAGAGGCAGACTCTGTGGCGCCCCTCTCTCCACCAGCCTTACCCTGAAACAGAAAACATGGTAACCATGTGCTCTCATTGGGATTACCCAGTTTCCCCTTGGGTGGTCTCTGGGGTTGGTTTGGGTAGTTACCGGTCTCTGGGTCTTACCTGTCGTGCCGCAGAGACTTCATGTCCACATAGACGGTGGAGGGATCTGGACCAGCCGTGCCCTGCTCATGGAGAAACAGAACGAAACACACACTGCCACCATTAATACATTTAGACTTCTTTGAGTGTTTCATTATTTTCACTACGTCGCTTTGTTGCTTTGCACTGGTTTTCATTATTAATTACTATTAATATACATTTTCCATGACGATAATGCTCTTTTGAGTTTGATTGTGAGCGATAGTCAGATAAAGATATAGAGTTAGAGATAGAGACAAAAACAGAGACAGTTAGGGAGATAGAGACAGACGAAAACAGTCAGAGAGACAGAGACCGACAAAGAGGGAGAGATAAAGACAAAATAAGAAACGGATAGATAGAGACCAACAAAGATAGACAGTTATAGAGATAGAGACAGAGAAATGGAGACAGACAAAGAGACATTTAGGGAGGTATAGACAGACAAAGAGACAGTGAGAGAGATATAGACAAACAAAGCTTGAAAGCAAGAGACCAAGTGACGTAAACAGTGAAGTAGAGCTAAGCAGAGGCAGAGAGAGACCAGCGGTGGGGACAGCAGACCTGCATGCAGAGGGCCAGGTTGACCCTGGAGCCGAAGGCGGTGCTGACGGCCCGGGGCGAGAGGCCCAGGTCTTTGAAGAGCTTGGAGAAGGACTGGGTCAGCAGCAGGCGAGGACGCTCCTCCGCTATCACCACACAGCTCCGCACACACGACAGGTTCAGCCCCCGCGCCTGGAAACACACACACACACACACACACACACACACACACACACACACACACACACACACACACACACACACACACACACACACACACACACACACACACACACACACACACACACACACACACACACCATCTTTCAATTTTATTTGTTTTTATGTATTCAATGTTCATAAAACAAGTATAGTATTGTTATCATTATATTGTGATAACAATACTGATAATTATACTGTATATAAGAATACAGTATATATGACTTATTTGTTCCGGCGTGGGAAAAAACATCCGGTACTTTTTATTACATGAAACATTGTAACAAGGAGCTCAAACCGCAGCCATATCAGCCATGGGTTAGCCACTGTGTGTCAGAGAAGGGCGGTCGGCGGTGCTGACCTTGAGCATCTCGGTCTGGGTTCCCAGGCCCTTGGTGCAGAGCTCCATGACGGAGTAGGAGCAGAAGGTGTCTCTGATCTTGTACTGGCTGAGGGTGCTCAGCCACACGGGCAGGGAGCTCTCCAGCTCCAGGGGGGGGATGAGGATGGACTGGTGGCCCGAGTAAACACTGAGGGAGGAGAGCAAAGAGCACTGGTGAGGATTCCCTCTTGTGGGGACACGTCATGTGCATGCGTGGTCTGATCTCGGCTGTGCGTGGACGGCGGGAGTTTATGAATACATTGAAAATGTGTTGACGCCACAACAACAGTTGATTTCAAGGGGGTCCACAAAACACACACTTCTCAAGAGCCTCCAAAGTAAGACACCGGTACATATGGAAAGATACACAATCTCCCCTTTCTGCCCCATTTCACATGTGACCCAACACTTTCCCCTCAAATTTAATCAAATTAAAATGTATAGAAGGAGTCATGGAAAAAGGCTTGTGTGTGTGTCGGTTACCTGGAGAGACACCACAGGACAAAGCCCAGGCCGCAGTAGGGGTCCAGGCAGATTGCTATTTGGCGAGAGGAGTAGAGCTCACACTGGAGCTTGATGGAGCGACAGAGAGTGCTGACGGCCGCGTGGGACATCTGAGGAAACGCACAGAGAGCATAGCGGGCAGCTGATGAGCTAAGAGCATGCCAAGGGCTCACATATCTGCCGTTTGGAGGCGACCATTTAAAAACAATTCTAAACTCATGTTATCGTTATCAAATCTGATCTCTGCTATTGAACTAAACTAAAACACATTATTGATTTAGTAAAATCTATTTTTACATTGTACGTATAACATGCACTATTTAGTCGTTACCTTGACGCCAGTCAACATGCCCGTGGTGGACACACTGAAGTCCAGGTAGGCCAGCATCTCCGCTGTGGGGGGCTTGTAGATCTGGGGAGGACGCTTTCGAGGGAGGTCGTCTGGGAACGGAGGGAGGTCAAGACGTTACACACTTGTTATTATCTTAATACATTTCAAACATCTGTTGAAGAACCTTTATTTTACTTTTGATTGAACCAACAATAATCTAATGGAAGAGCATGTACGGTGGACCCTTTGGTCTTACCTATTCCCAGTAGTATATACTATATTTAACTGCCAGGTTCCTTACAGGACAGGATCCGGTTCAGTCAGGGGCCATACCTGTGTCTATGATTGTGGGCCAGGTCTTGATGTTGACGCTGGCAGCGGCCTCCCTGGACTTGAGTATCCTCATGAGGGGCTGTGTAGTGAGGATGCAGGCAGCTTTGCTCACCTGGGTATCACAGCATCACGCTTGGTTAACCTCGTTCAGAGCCAGTGAAATGCTTAACATAGTACAAGAAGAGTGTTGTGCAAGAGGAAGAGAAACCTTGATTTAAAGGGAAAGGAGAATCACAATCTCATCCCATTGGCTATGCTATTCGGATAAAACTCTACCCTAACAACTAAAATACAGCGTGAACAACACAGCAAGAAACAAGATGGAGAACTGGGCTGCTATGTGGCTCTGCACATAGGGAGAGTCAGAGAAGAGGGCATGTTCTGATGTAACTGACATAGATGGACTGTTTGCACTCTAGTCAGCCTCTTGTTTGAGTGTTGGGCAGGACTAGGTGCACTTACATCGATGATCATACGGACGGTGGGGAGGGTAGCAGTCAGGTTCTGTGGGTGGGGGGGTCTCACTGTCACCGGGACCACCCCCGCATAGAGACAGCCATAGAAGGCAGCGATCAGGTCAATGCCTAGAAAGGAGAAGAGAGGAATCAGGAAAGAAATGAGTGCCTAATGCCAATAATCGAATTGGCAGTACAGATGAATGAACCAGAGTGTGTGTGTGCACATGTTTTGTGTGTGTGCACATGTTTTGTGCGTGTGTGTGCGCGTGTGCGTGTGCGTGTGTGTGGATTACCTGGGGGATAAAGCAGCACCACGTTGTCTCCCGTGTTAAGGCCTCCTTTCTCCATCAGGGCAGCTGTGATCTTCTCTGCTCTCTTGTGAAGCTGGAGACAGGTGGATGTGCACACTGCTACCCCCTAGAGGACGAATGGAGAATGTTAAGGGGAAAGGTCATAAACAGAAAATAGAAAAACAATGCACATATCCAATAAGGCCAAGAATACATAAATTAATTACATATAAGTGAGTGTGCATGTTTATCCGTGTGTGTGCTTGTGTGTTCTACCTTGGCATTTAGCAGCACATAGAGGACATGATCCGGGTCGGTCTGGGCTCTCCACTGGAGGGCTTCAGACAGGAACTGGTGCTGAGGGCAACACCAGGAGAACCAATCAGACTCCATGCACAACATCCACCAATCAGGGCAGTCAGAGTCCGTTAATGACCGTTTAGGGGATGAATGTTTAGTCCAGTAAGTTAAAGGAGGATGAAACATAATGAATATATGGGTCTATGGTATGTTTATTTCATATGACTCGCAGGTGGCTGAGATGAGTGGAAAGGTCCTTTTAGATATGATGAGTAGGAAATGCACAATGCTGTAAAGTGATCCAATGAATTCAAAAGGACTCAATTATATGGAGTTTTCTTTTTTATCCGATTTGAAAGTGTCTGAAGATCATCTTTCCTATTATTCCGTTTCAGTCCTTTTTTCAACAATAAGATTGCTGTGGTGACAACATTGCAAGGGTTTCATAATGAAAAATCATTGGTTTCATCCCTCTTTAAGAATATATTTCCGACTTCCAGTGGGAAATCACACAAGAAGCGTATAGTCAACACTAGCCAGAAAAAGGATTGACAGGACAATAGTCATACAGTACTACAAGACAGTGTTTATAACCAAGGGTAGTAGTACACGTCCGTGATACTACTGCACAGTACATAATATAAATAAGAACAAACACTACATGTGTGACGCACATCCACACAGAGCGATCACTAGCTGCACCTTGGTGCCATCCACACGCTCTGGTTATTTAGACAGAGAGAGAGACTCCGGGGGGCACACCCACAGTAGAGGACACCATGCAGGCCGGCTGCCCTGCCCAGGGGCCACATGGGAGCAGCACAACAGAGCTGAACTGATGCAGCAAAGCACATACAAACAGGCCCAAATGTAGCACTTTAAGCGGTTTGCTAATTTGATTCATTTTATTACTAGCACTACTCTTGCAATTTCTGGGATGTATCTACATGGTTGAGTGCACGTATTGTGAGTCACTTTGGATAAATGCGTCAGCTAAATACATGTCATGTAAAAACAGGAACACTGGTATGCTTATCCAGTCATAATGACCCTTAGGCTTCTGAATTAATAATGACTGGTGGAATCCCCTATAGAGCTGTAAAAGAGGCAATAGTCCAACTGTATCGGCTTTTTCCATGTTTTATGCTGTAGTGACGATGCGAGTGGGTTATGATAATAAAATCATGAAGTATTAATAAACAGATTTTACCAACTAGTTTATATTAATTTAAACGTCAGTTCAACTGCATGTCTTGCATGGAAAATGTAACTTTATACAATACATTGTAGATACTAGTTAACCCAACCATTTGACTGTCTATCTGGTGGAGCCCATTCAGCTTTAACACCGTGTGCTTCAGACCATTAGTTGTCTCCGGGGCCACACACACACACACACCGGATAGACAGCAGCAGCACAAGCAGCAGCGACTGGTGCCAAGCCAGAACCTTACCATCACTATGGGCCACATATTGAGCTACATTGGCCAAAAGGAGAACACAGGCAGAACAATCACAGAATCATTGTCAAAGGATGATATATCGGCAGCCATCCTTTCTGACGGACGTCGTCGTTAGCTGGGTCCTCTCAGTTTACATCACAATTTATTCATGCTGATGTGTTTGCATTGGGGTTTCCATACAAATTACAGATGTTGAATCCACTACTTTGTGACATTGCGGTACAAGAAAATCAATTCATATGCCGTGTGATTTAAATCCCATTAATAAAAACAGTACGGTAGTCCAGTTGCTTGTTTAACACGGTAACAATAGTGTATCTAAATGCAGATCCCTAAAGCGGTTCCTAGTATCGGTCAGCCCTACTCTGTTGGGGTCAGCTACTCTGTGGCTTGATGTTTTGTGTGAGGCCGGTACCTTTCTGATGAGATCCTGGTCCTCGACCACGCCCAGCTCTCTGCCTACAGCCTGGGCCATCCTCTTCCCCGCCACCAGGTTCCCCACCATGATGGAGGCCGGACCGACGCCCACTACATCGAGGAGAGACACAGACAGCAAGCTTCAGTTTCTATGCAGCACATATTGCACAACACCTGACGTCTGCCTCAACATTTCATAAAGTATACATTTGATCATATTGTAGTTGTTCTATACATTGCTCTTAAATGATTGTGTGATTATTGTATTTAGTCGTATTTCATTGGTTGTCCTTCAAATTCACCTCAAGTCCGGGTGATTCCTGCCTATGTAGAGCAATCTGAACACCCCTTGTGTTTGAAGGGTGCATCATACATGTTTCCTCAAGAGCCACAAACACAATTCTTGATGACCAACTCCTTTGGATAATGAAAATGATTGTTCATTTATATTTTCCATCTCAGTGACACAACAACATTACAGACCCCCGGGATCCTGCTGTGTGACCCAACAGCGCCCTCACCTGGCTGTTTCTGGCGTGGCTTAGGCAGGTTGGTGACGCAGGTGTGGGGGCACAAGAGGATGTTGCAGGGGTGCAGGTTGCCATCCAGGAAGTTCTGCTTGGTCTCACAGATGTGGATGCCACCCAGGGGCGTCTTGGGGAGAGTGTTGGCTGGGACCAGAGCCAGGCAGTACAGACCCACCTGGTGGATACTGTCGATGGCCTGCGACAAACACAAACAAACAAACAGACATTTAGAGAGGTTTAAAAGGATGTGGCTTGGTGGCTCAGTATGTAATGGCCAAAAATACATGGCATACAAAATACGTGGACGTAACAAGGACGTAATGTGGAATCAAAGCAGCAGAGCTACTAACCCTAACCCATCTCGGCCTACAGTCAACTGAGGCTGGACCACGGAATCAAGCATCTCTATTTCTTTGTGGCAGGTCTATTTTCAGTCACACTATGCACGGCTACTTGACAGTCTAACAGGTGAAACCTTGATATATGTAACCGTTAAACCTAGCAGAGCGCACTGCTCCTTCATAGTATGACCGCTAATCACGTGCTTGGTCTCTTTGTAATGCTGAGAATCTGTAGAATTGTATGACTTTATCAGATTTACTGTATCAAGAACTGACGCAGTGCTGGGAAGGCTACCAGTGTTTCCCCTACCATTGTTCAGGCCTGGCGGGCCGCCAGGCCAACGAGCGCCCCCGCCAGGCCAACAACCGGCCAAAAAAAAAAAAGAAAATGAAAAAGAAAAAAAAAAATAATGAAAAAAAAAAATAATAATAATGCGGCAGCATTAAGTTATATCATCATTAGCATGGCACCACCAAAAAAAATTAAAAGGGATGAAGGACAAAAAGGTATTTCAAGGTTCTTCCTAAACACGGTGCCAAACGAGAGTACATTTATTCTCCGGCAGAAGAACTATACCACGAACCGATCGCGTAAATGCGACGTCTGATTGGTTCAGCCCGCCGTTACCATGGACATTTTTACCGCCCCCGCAAAACACTAGCCTCGTTCTTTATATGTCCATAACTTAACCAACTTGTGATGGCTAAGCAAGTGTTTTATATGGAAATAACCAACAAATACTCTGGCATCCCGTGAAAAATGTATAACAAATCACACTATCAGCTCTTACCACCGGGCCTAAAAAAAATTCTAGGGGAAACACTGGCTACAATATTGTTTTTCCTTCAAGCGGGTTTCACACACCTCTAAAACCAAGCTGATTGTAGTACCCTGGGAACTACATATCGCTTGGAAACACTACTGAGCCCTAGCCCTAGGTCTTGTGATGCTGTGTGTATAAGCAGATCAACAAAGCATAAAATATAAAGTATCCAGCTCCTTTTATTGAATAATATGTCCATTTGTTTTGGTCAGGGTCCTTTTGGAGACCTTAAAAAAGACCTTTGGCTACCCAAAATGCATACTGTAAACAAAAGGTTTACTACACATGAACCCAAACATGTAGAAGCATAATCTTGTTTTCAAATGAAAGGTTACCCTCTGGGCTTTCTTGTGAACCATTTCGATAGCATACCAGATGTTCTGATATGTAATGAGACAGGCATAAACACACAAAAATCAAATTTGTAGCTATTCCGCCTATGCAATTTTGACAAAGATAAAGCTCAAACAAAGTGTTTTAGCAATTATTTTTACTTAAAAAGTGCAAACTGCAATGGTATAAACACCAAAACTTAAATAGTAAAAATACTATAAATAACTACGTACAAATATACAAGAATAAGTAAAATTACAATCACTATGTACAAATAAACAAAAATAACTATTAACATGAATCCTTCCCCCCCTCCCTCCCCCTCCTTTCATCTCCAGGCGTTTAGCCATCTTTCAAAATGTTCATAAAACCACACTCCACCACAAAAAAAATAATAAAACCACACACAAGCGTGCAAATCAACCACCTGCTCCACACTCGCACTCTGGCGATGAGCCTACTGATTTATGCACACCCCTTGCACATTTGTTTTCTCACCCACACGTGAGGTGTTTGACATGCTGGATATCATCAGAAAGGTCTATCTAAGGCCCGTCACCGACACACCAGCTGTCTGCTGGTGTAGCTGTCAATAAAAGTATACATGCCCTGTTTTGTTAGTGATCGCCTCATTGGCCTGTAAGGCTTGTTTACAAGGAAGTATTGGTCTTACAGACAAGTGTGAGGGCTCTACGTCATCGTGAGACCCTGGCAAACACAGTGGATACAATGAATCAGACAACAATACCAATACCAGGAATTCAAAGCCTAAATCGCAGTTTTCTACAAAAAAACATTGCAGCGTTTCGGTTTTCTATTTTTCGGTTGACATTGGTTGACATTCCTGAGATTCTAAGCTTTCAAATCACGCAACCTTATGATGAAAATTGACCCAGCATGTTGGGGGGAAGGGATGGTGTAACTAAACCTTGCCCGCTGGCGGGATTTGACGATTAAGTGGTTAAGAATGACCTAAATAAATACCTCGTACCCGAGGCATTGCGACGCCACACAGCAACCTCATGGGTGTTTTTACATTGCACATTAGAATAAATTAGTCAAATATATATGAATTCATGATCCGGTAGTTGAAACCATCTAGGTCATTAAATCAGTACCAGTTAATGTAACCCAATGCTTAACACCATCGGAGGTATCCTGCTTTAAATCTCCTTGGAAAACCACAATTGACACACAACCATATTCTACACAGTCAGAGTCCGTGTGGCATGTGAATGACAAAAGTGATTGTGAATAATATGGGACAACCAGTGATAAGTGGATGCAGCATTCAGTAGTGAATGGGGGGCCAGACCTGCAGCACTCGGCTCATCCACTGGAAGCTATCCTCCTCGCTGGCATCGGGTCTCTGCTCCGCCACAACCACAATCCTCTCATCGTAGAACGCCGTCACGGAGAACACCGCAATCCTGCATGACACACAGTGACAACACATTCAAGACATGGACATAGACACACACACAACCGAGCACACACTGCCAAGACAGAAATACATCCTCAGTTTAAACTGTAAGTGTAAAACTCTGGCCTTGCATTTCATGACCTCCATCGACACTCCAAATGGGTCTAAAGCTGGGAATTAGCCAGGTCTAATCCCGGAAAAATTGCTGGATTAACTTTTCTGGGATCACAAATCTCTGTTTAAACAAGACCACAACCTGGTAAACGGCCAGAACATTCACGGTTAGAGCTGAAGGCATGGGAGAGGCTTATGAGTTTTAATATATTTTCAACATAAAAGTTGTCATAGTTGCCACAGCAAAGTAAACACTCTCCCTCTGAGGTTAGAAAGTGAGTGCGAAATTCAGAGCTTGGATATCTGTTGAATATCCAATATCTTTCAACTTCGCAAGACAATTATATTTTATAATTTTTTTATAACTTGGACAAAAAAAAAAAAATCACAATGGACAACCATGTTCAATGTGAAAGTAATTTAAATCTTCTGGCGTATCTGGGCATACTCAATAACGCAAATTGACGTTTGCTGGTCACGTTTACATTCATCTCGTGGCACACGACGCAACGCAGTCCTGCCCGACCCACCTTCCTCTGTAAACGGTTTTGACCGGCTCCACCGCCAGCGCCGTGGCAACCAGGTCATCAGCGTTGTGCCGACGCCCGCTCACAGACAGCAGCCCCTCGATCTTCCCAACCACAAACACCAGGCTGCCCTGAGGCGGATGAGGGGAACACACAGAGGGTTGGGTGAGTGAGTGATCGAGTGAGTAATGAAGTGAGTGTGCGAGTGAGTTAGTGTGCGACCGAGTGTGCGAGTGAGTGAGCGTGTCCTTACCGGGCCTACGAAGCCAAGCAGGCCTGTACGAGTGAAGGCAATTTCTCCAATAGGCGCACCAGCCTGGTTCACAGGGATCACCTTAACGACAGAAACACAGCAACACACCGTTTACTAGATGATTGATATATTTGGTTTGCCATGGTTGGACATAGTTTGGACGCATTCTGTCCCCTGGGTTAGTGTCGGTGTAACATGATAATGAGGGTATAATATAATAATATTGGATGTGTCGTGACCATACAAAGCATGTAGAAAAACAGTTACATAACTGAGGCAAACTCAGCCTTTATGAAGTGTGTTTGCACAGATCCAGGTGGATATGGGACTTAAACCAGTAAATGATAACTGGCTATATCTGGAGGACGATAACAATATTTTTATCCACTTTATGTTTCCTGGAATCTATTTTTTCTTACAGTTGAAATATTACCTGAGGTTAGCTGCTCTATGTGCAGAGACTCTTTTGCTAGCAGCAAAATACTTTAAATAATGAATGCTTTATCGGGTGTTTTCAGTTGGATTGTTGTGTGCACCTTTATGAAAGAGCCTTTGCTGGCGTGTACCGACCTCAAAGGTGTTCTTGGTGACTCCCGGCAGGCCGTAGTACATGGTTCCCCCAGCCCGGGAGTTGAGCACGATCTCCCCGATCTCGTCTGTCTTACACAGCTGGGGAGGCCCGTCCGGTTTCACGATACACATGAGAGCTAACACACACACACACACACACACACACACACACACACACACACACACACACACACACACACACACACACACACACACACACACACACATACACTTAAATTAGAGTAAGGTAAAACGAACAGGAAGACAGCCCAGCTCGATCAAATTGATGGAGGAAACAAGCGGGGGTGCATGTGTGTGGGGCTTACCACCAGGCATGACGTGGCCCACATCCTGCACAGTGAGGGCAGAGTTCTTGTCTTCCGTGTTGACCCTGATGACGCTGTGGCTCAGCCCAGCCATGGAGAGGATGGCCCTGGCTGGTAGGGGGGCCCCACGGGCCCCGGGTCTGGAGAGCGCGGAGAAGAGACGTGAATAAACGACACACAGGACAGGACAGTGCCCCACTTTATCCAAGATGAGAATCGGTTCTCAACCGATTTGGTTAAGGAGCGGTTGATTAATGAAGATGCAGTGGCTAGGCTGGGAGCTTGACCAACCAAAAAGGTACCGGCTTCGATCCTCAACGCCCGATGCGTACCTCTCTAGGCATCCTTGAGAGATATGTCTAACCCTTTAATCACATGTATCTCAATCTAGCTCCTTAATGACATGCAGCCATTACCACGTGAGGGATACAGTCTGTCCTAAATGACTGAAGTAGTAAAGAAATACTGAAGCAATCGAGGACTGCCTGGGTATGAACCCAATCATGCTTTACATGATGGGCGATTAGTACCGCACGGTATTGGATGAGAAGCTCCCATTAGCGGTGCACAGAAGACCTACCGGCGTATGGCCACGGTCAGGGCCTCAGCGGAGGAGGCACATGGACAGATGACCTCTGGCTTCAGGCCGTGAGCCTGGAACACGTTCAGGAAGGCGTCGCACGACGACACAGACCCTGGTCATACAACAACACACGAGGGAACTCTTTAAAACAACAAAGTGAGGCATGAGTCATCCAGAACATCTCATTGCACCAAACACCTTAGTTGTACTCTCATAATGGATCAGTTGCAGCATCATTATTTTTTATGGTTACATTTCTCAATCGTGTTGCCGCAGTGAATGTTATCCAGTTGCACCGAACCACATTAAATTAGATCTATTTGAAAGCGGTCCAACTTGGAACCTTTTTAACTTGGAACATCATTTCCATGGCATTAGCATATGCTGTCTTTCGCATCACCTTACCTGCCAATTAAAATAAGGTAAACAGAACTAAACTCCTCAAAGGGCAGTAAAAAATAGCACACAGGTCTTGTATAGGGCATAATGATGTGTGTGTGTCTGTGTTTGTGCCCATGGACCTATGTGTGTCTATGGGGGTGTGTGTGTGGCTATTGGCGTGTGAGTGTGTGCGTGCGTGTTTGTCTCAATGGGCGTGTGTCTGTGTGAGCCTATGGGCCTATGTGTATGCGTGCGTCAGAGGACTCACAGGGGTTGGCTCCGTCAGCCACGATGAGCATGCGTATGGAGGAGAGGTTGGTGTCCTTCTGCTCCCGGTGGGCCATCATGGCCCAGTGGAGGTCTCTGCACTTCACCAAGGCCACACGTGCTGCAGGGAGACCAAGGGAAAAGTGCATTAATGAGTGGTACTGGCCACTGGTTTATGAGGTATTCACAGAGTATGTGTGGATACCCATTGTTATTGTATAATAATACAATTGTATTGTATTATTGTGCATTTTACAATACTTCTTGTACAAATAAATATTTTAACTAGATTTTATGTCAAGCACATAAAAATGTAAAAATGTACAAACTTTTGTAGGAGAGAGCGAGAGTGAGAGAGAGAGCTTGGAATAGAGTCCTACCTTTGTGGATGTGAACTCTTTGGACCCAGGACATGGGGCAGGCCTTCATGACAGCGTAGGGCACAGAGATGGTGTGGATTCTGTTCATGACACTCTGCAAATCAAACAGACACCGCTGGTCAAATGTGCACTGCAACACACCACCCAGACATTAAACTATAACACATGAAGTGCAGCTCAGTTGAACCGGTATATCAAGACTCACGGTTAAGACCCCATGCCACAGGCCCATGTCCTTCTTGCAGTCCAAGACGTTGACCAGTGTTTCCCCTGAGGAAGGACACCATTAATATTAATCTATAGATATTAATTGATGAACCTGCCTTGAGTGCTTTCTACTTAATTTGCCAAAGTCGGTTGAATGATATTCTAAATGTGTCCCTGCTGCTTAGCTGCTACTGTGAAGCTTAGCTGATCTTCACAAAGACGAGAGGAGGCTAATCTAACATTGGTTCACGAAGAACTACCGTAAGAGCCAAGTGAGGGGGAGGGATAGGTAGACGGATAAATAAATAAGGAGGACAAAACTCTATGGCAACAGCCATCTTGCAGTAGAGCTCCAGGAGATGAGAAGGGATCCATTATTGAATTGATAGCTGCTCTTAAACTGTAGGAGAACATGTCCGTCCCGCACATCTCAGGGCAGAGTCCTTGTAATGCGTCATCACGAGTTGCCTTTGTATTTACATTGTACCCCGTGTGATCTGTTCAAATAAACTGTCTACGGTAAATGCTGTATATGGGTAGCTCTCTATTGCTGGGTCCTCATGATCTCAGAGAGGCCTTACCCTCGCAGTAGTTACAGGCTTGTGTGAGTGCCTGGCAGTGGGTCAGCATGGAGATCTTGGAGACAGCCACACCCATAACAGTACCCTCCTTCGTGGCCTTGTACTGAAAGAGGGATGATGAGAGAGTCAGAGATACATTCGACTGGAGAGAAGGTCAGAGTCACCCTTAACCATCCTAGAAGAGCGGCCCTTGACATGTTGGGAATATTGGCATTTGAGACATCAATTAGTAATTAATGAAAGTCCAGCCGGGTAAATTGCACTTGTACAGCCCTGTTCCAATCTGAAAGGGCTTCACAGTATCACACTGCTACAGAACATAACACATGAAGGAGCCCTCACCTCTATGTAGGCAGTGTCTGTGTTGGCAGTAGGAATGTGGGGCTGCCAGTCCTTGGAGGGCTTGGTCAGGTACTTTGTGTCCGTCACCACCCACTTCATCCTGGGCCATCCTGAACACAACAACACAAACAACCAAAAAGTGTCAGACACAACATGGGAGATGCATACGCCTCTGACGCATCATTTCAATACACAGACGATAAATGATGAAAGAGGAATATTTCTAACATGGGAATACCAGTGTGATATCACCTTGAAAAAACTAACCGCTGAGCCATCACTAATGAAATTCCACAGCCGGCTCATTGATTCACCCACCCACCCCCACAGGCAGGTAAACCAGCCAAGATACACAAAGCATTTTCCCTTCTTAAGTCGCTCTAATGAGTCCCAATGAATCATGATGAGGGTGCGCTCAGTATTTTGTGTGTGTGTGTGTGTGTGTGTGTGTGTGTGTGTGTGTGTGTGTGTGTGTGTGTGTGTGTGTGTGTGTGTGTGTGTGTGTGTGTGTGTGTGTGTGTGTGTGTGTGTGTGTGTGTGTGTGTGTGTGTGTGGGGGGGGGGGGCCGGGGGGAGATGACTCTGCCTGAACTTGCTGACCTTTAAACTGCATGATCTCTCCGTTGGGGGTCTTGGGGAGTCCCTTGAGACACACCTCGCTGGTCAGTGCCAGGCCCACCCCACAGCTGCCCAGCAGGAAGCCAATCTGCTGGCTGCCCGAGTCCTACGGCGACAGAGAGGGAGAGACAGACAGATGGATAAACTGTTACAATCCATATCCCAACTGCAGTATGATGAATGTCTTTCTTATGAGGGTTATGGAGGCAGTTATTCGCAAAAAGAAGAGATTGATTAAAAGTGCTTTTGAGGTACTGTTAGATAAAAGAAATACAGATTAATCTGCTATCTGACAAAGGGTTCATGCAAGCGGACAAAGTGAATTGACATTAACTGGTTCATTAACGTCGTGCCTAAAGCCAAATGACTTAAAACTTTAGTATACATCTCCGATCTTCATGCCACTCAGTGGTGTCTGTGGTGTGAACCATGTACCTGTCGTGACAGTGGAACCTCAATGGGTACAGGGATGACCTCGGCCAGCAGGCAGCCGTAGAATGCCACCCAGAGCATCCCTGGGTCACTGTTGGGGTACACCAGCGCCACCTAGGAGAAAAGCACATAAATTCTCATTGTGGTTAAGGCCCACCAGCATTTTTCCTGATTCCGTTGAGAAATCAGCTCATACTAGGGCTATCAAAGCACGTTTCCAAAAAACCACACACACACACACACACACACACACACACACACACACACACACACACACACACACACACACACACACACACACACACACACACACACACACACACACACACACACACACACACACACACACAAGTAGCAACCCTGGGTTGGACCCTGACTCTTACCCGGTCTCCAGGTTTGAGGACGGGCTCTGCCTTGGTGCCCAGCTTGTTCAGCAGTGTGTAGGCCAGCTTTAGACTGCGACTCCATAGTTTACCTAAGGGACAAATTCAAGAGCATTGGTCACCGCTTTAGTCATTGCTATGTGATTCAAAAAGGAGCACATTGATTTAATTTGACTTTACTAACAACTTTAGAAAAGTAATCATGAGCAATTGCTCTCAAATGAAGCCATTGGGAAATAAAAAAAAAAAGACATTTTCTTCAAGCTGCTGTAGGCTGGAAGGGGAAGTGAGACAGATTCTGTTACTAAACAACCAAAAGCTTTTTCTAACGAATGACTAAAAGATTACAATTGTTTTAAACAAACAGTACTCAAACAACAGTGCGTCAGAGTGGCGGTGCAGCTCACCATAAGTCAGGGTGTAGAGGGGCTTGCCGGTGATGTCCAGGACGCTGAGTGCGGGGCTCTTGGCCTGCGTGGCCCCCCAGCGTGCCAGGGAAGCCTGGAGGGCTGGGGGCCAGTTGCTGACCACCCCGAGGGGCTCGCCCTTCACCGGGATGATCTGACGGCCCTCCGGCTTGGGGGTGTTGGGGTCTGGCTGTTGCACTGGACCACCAGACAGCAGAGAGGATAAAGAGAAGCGGGAACAGAAAGCCTGTGAGAAAATACCCCCTCTACACAACATAGTCGTTAACTGTAGTAGAGTATAGTTTAAAACTTAAATATCTCATATTATATTATTTAGACAGATTATAGTATAGCTCAGTCTAAAATCAAAGTGAGGGGAAGGAAGTATGCATACAGGCATTTGTATGTAAAAAAGACGTAGTATGAGTAGATATTTTCACCAAAGATAGAGCACACAAACATACACTTCATACCTTCTACAATCTCCTCCGAGTCGTCGAGGAAGAACTCGCTGAGTGGGGGTCTCTTCGGCCGCTTGAGGGTGTTCAACAGCTGCTGGATCTTAGTGGACACCCTGCTGTTGACTGGCACGCCTAAACAAACAGCGGTAACATCCATATTTAAGTCACTACACCCGCACGCAGGCACACACACACACACACACACACACAGGTTCAGGAACACAATCACTAGCAGAAAGGATTGGAAAGGGTTTGCTACGACTTTGGAAGAGGCATGGACAGTTGAGAGTTTGCAGCGTGGCACAGACGGAGACCAGAGAGCTAGAGGGAGCGCAACACATCTACAGCAAGGACACAGGACAGACACACAAGGCACGAGGGCGCACACAGATGGGAACAGTGGGAAAGAAAGGGAAGCTTGACAGGATCCGGTCGGCATCCCCTGCCCTATGCCCGTTTGATGGTTGGTATTACCTTTTCGCTTTCCTTTTTTATTAAATGAACAGGGGGGTAGGATTAATGGTACCCAAAAAAAGAACAAAAACATCCGTTAGCAGCATCAACCACACAGTAGCCTGGAATGAGGATAGTGTTGAGATCCAATGGACATGAGCAGAACAACACACCTCTGAACTGAATTACACCACAATGCTGTCAAAAACGCTCCAAAACGTACAAACAAAACAGGATGAATAGATACGCACATGAGAACATAGTGACATTATGTACTAGTTATTGTATTCGAAGGAACCAAAACTAAATTGTACAAAAAGTAAAGTAAAGGAAATGGATCATGCTGATGCTCTGCATCGTTGGCTTGATACCAACCAATCATTTCAGGGTGTAAGACTTGGTATTGGCAATGTGCATTTTGCTTCAACATCTGTGTTTCTTAAACCCACAGTGAAAAGTCATCATGTTTAGTGGTGGTGGTTGTTTCAGAGCAGGAGGGATCGACTGTCAGACGGAACTGCATTACCCCCATCCATTAATGCTTTTAACTTAAAGATTTTGGACCGTACTTGAACTTGGATGGACCACAACAATATCCATTTATGAATGACAATTTTGTGCAGACTCCAGACTACTGATTACTTAAGGAGTTTGGCATCCTCACAAATGAAGATGACTGGGGCTTTTAGTCCACAAATAAAACCCATTCGATAGTAAGTAAGTAAAATGTGGAAATTTAAATAGTTGATGGAACAGTGTATGCAACCTTGGGTTTGAGAAATGCGCTATATAAATGTAACTTGTTATCATTAGTATTCTGTATGTGTATGGCAGGTGTCAGCATGTGTACGCCAGTGTGTGGGTGTAGGTGAGCGTGCGTACCATCAGCTGTGTTATCCAGCATGCTGCAGCGACTCTGTCCCCGGCTCATGCCCTTGACAGCAGGGGGCAGGTCCAGCCTGGAGCTGGAAGACGTAACATCTGGAGGAACACTGTTCTCTGGGGGAGAGGGAACAGGGAACCATGTTCAACATTGACTGGGCTCTCCAGAAGACCAACGATGCTGTAACTAAGGAAGCGTATTTAACGATATGATTAAAGATGAGATATGCTTTATCAATCCCAGACGGTAAATTAAAGCGTCACAGGAGAAAGTAAGTACGGAACAGCAATAGGAATTTAAAAAAAAGATTAGCGGAGAGAGTTGAGCAACAAAAAACAGCATATTTAGCATTTGAAGCATCAAGAACTATCGCTTAAATTGGTAGCACAGTAAAGTAGCCCATTGTGCATACGATACGAGCCTATGAAGCACGTCCAACGAGCAGCATTTCTCGGGGGGGGGGCAGGTACCTATCCGCAGGTGGGCCAGGACGTCGACGATGGCGGTGGAGGGTTGGGGCAGGGGCTGGATCTTGGGCTCGCCGTGGGAGAGGGTGGAGGAGGCGGAGGAGGAGGTGGAGGAGCCCTGGAGGGAGCGGTTGATCCAGTAGTCGGGGCTCTGCAGGCTCTGCGCCAGCGCCACGCTCAGAGCCGCCTGCCGCCGCAGCGAGCCCTCGTCCTCCGACGCCGAGGACGTGTCTGGTTGGGGGGAGGAGAGCAGAGGGGGTGGTGCTGTCAGGGTGGGGCTCTGTGGGAAAGCGCCGGATGCTTCTGGAAGGCCCTGCACCCGTTTGAAAAGGTGCCGTCGGTTAGATTTAGGAGCGGTTATTTGAGTAAGATGTTTTAGAAAACGGCATAGCCAGCCGCCGGGTCTTAGCGTTTCGTTAGCTCTGAATCCTGATTGTAGACCACGCCCGGCTGATTTCTGACCAATCAGGGGATGGCTTACGTGATTGGTTCGGGAAACCCATCTTGCCTGTCAATCACAGGTGTGTGAAATGAACCACTTCTCAAAAGACGGAAAAAGCTCCTCTTTTAATACAAGATAAGGAAAATATGATTGTTTGCTTTTTTAAACAACTGCCTCAACTGAAAAATGGATGGTTATGTCCCCCGGAAGCATGCAAATATCCACATTGTTCTCTGACATCAGGATAGGTGACACAATCATACATTTAAAAACCCAATGAGGTGTACCTGGAGGTGTGCAGTTTTCCACAGGAGACTGGACAAAGGCAGAGCGTCTCTTGGTAGGCATGGGCAGACCCATTTTCTCTTCTTTGTGCTTGGCCAGCGCTGCCTGCACCAATTCTGTGTGGATGTCTGTAAGAAAAATAAGAAAAAGCGACTGTTTATGTATGTGCGTGTGTGTGTGTGTGTGTTCCTGTGTGTGTCTGTTCATAGGACTGGGCGAGTGCATTTTGATATGCATTAGGTTCGGAAGGTGTATCGGTAGGTGTGCGTTGCATTACCTGATCTGTAGCGGTCGTCCCTGGTCCCTCCACTGCGGTGACCACGGTGGCTCCTGGGAGCCGAGGAGGTAGAGGGCCCCGGGGCCTCCGGACTGGGGCTGGGCTCTGCACTGTGCCCCGGGGTGAGCTGCACATCAGGCAGAGACAGCTCTACACCTTGGGAGCCACAGAGAGAAACTGAACATGCTGCTCATAGCAGGGATACATCGCCAATGCTACTGTAATGGAATAGGTTCAAGTACATTAAAGTTTGTTTCCCTTTGAGCGCCAATTTGTTATGTGTTGATTCATGACTGGTATTGTACATCTTCTGGTTCAAATCCTACTACAAACAAATCTCATTAAAGCTGAAGAAATGTGACAGAATTTGAATTTTGCACCAAAACATTTCTTAGATACACTGACAAACTGTATTGAAAATGAGATTCATTGACCAGCAAGGCCCACTCCAACAAATCAGAGTAATTCAGAGAAAGAGCACAACCCCCGGCTGTCAATCAACTTTGTGCATGCGATCCAAGGCTAGCAGAGCTTATTGAACATATAGCTTGCTAGCTAGTAGCAGTTGCTGGTTGGAAAGATACTTCTTGGTAAGATAAACATAGCTGGGAAAAATAATGCGGAACCTCGTTGTGAAATGTGAGAATGGAATATACAGTATCTGCAGTCCTGCTACACTTGTCAAACTCAATCACAGTAGACTGAGTCAGTGGTTCGATGTCAATATATATTTGGTGCCCAATTAAAATCAAAACAAAACATTTGCACCCATTGCAGCTTCTAATCAGATTATACTTCAAAACTTTTTATTTTTCTTGACATGTTCACAGACTGATTCCCAAAATGCTTATAAAGTAAATGCATTAATTTTGTGTCGACTAAATAGTAAGGGAAAATTAGAGAAAAACGAAGTTTAATGACAAATGTAACACACAAAGAGCTGAAGAAGAGTTAAAAAGCTGTAAGACAAAGTCGTTAGAATGTGCCCTAGATTCTAGGAGGCATGCTTTTTGCCAACTATCAGAAGTGAAAGGAGGTCTAGCTGAATCCTGCACAGATGAAGGTCATGGAGGCCCATGGAGAACCAAAGGATAGGAGGTGATCATTCAGCTTTAAGCCTCCCAAATACCAGCTCCGGCCAGAAGAACGAGCCATCATAGACGAAATCCCTCAACCATGTTCATTAAAGAAATAAAAGCCCCGATAGTCCAATGATTGATCAGGAGAGAGAGAGAGAGAGAGAGAGAGAGAGAGAGAGAGAGAGAGAGAGAGAGAGAGAGAGAGAGAGAGAGAGAGAGAGAGAGAGATACAAAGAATAATTTTTTTGCAAAATAAATAGAGATTCATTATTAAAAGGCGACGCTAGCACTAGGGTGGAAAAACATAGTCACAGATAATGAGCCATGATTTATCCTTGAGGCAATATGTAGAAACATAAATCTAATGCACATCTCTGCCACAAGATGGCAGACCAAAGCCATTGGGAAAAGTAACACACAACACAATCAGTTTTTAACTTTGTAAAAATATCTAATGTTTCAGTAATGAACAATCATGATTTTTAGACTCCCGTGAAACAATACAATGATGCCAATATCTATGTACACCACCAGATTTATCTCAACAAAACTCAACACAAAGAATACAGCTGGACAGTGTAGGGAGGGGAAGATGACTCTGGGGAGGGAGTGAGTCTTACTTGTTATGTGAGGGATGTAGGGGGTCAGTAGCCTGGATCTCTTCTTCTCATATCCCTTCTGGGTGATGTCACCTAAGAAAGAAGACAAAACCGCACTATTTGGTCAGTCCGAGCAACAAACTCACAAACTGTGTGCGTGTGTATATGAGCAAACACACGTACTCATATAAATTAACCCAGGCAGACAGTTGTTGCACAGAACCAAAATGACACACACACACTCCTTCGGCGAGCACATTTCCAGGGGGTTGAGTTATAATAATCCTCTTTGGCCAGAGTCTGGTTAATTGCGATCGGTGGTTTAATCCCCCCCCCCCCACACAGGCAGTAGATTAGACCATTGTTTTACTGAGCATAAGCTGTAGCGGACAACATGACACGAAGCAAGGACACAGACACACAGACACACACACCCCGAAAACACGATTACTGTACTGGCACTGACACTCAAGCTGGTGGAAAACAATAGTGGGGAGATAGCAGGTCGCCCGAGAACAGCTGTGGGGCAGTCACCAGAACCCTGGAGGAAGCCATGACACGCCGGTTGACATGGGAACCCTGCCTGCCTAGGAAGGGGTGACGCTGGCAGGGGTGATGGGGTTGTTGGGGGGGAGGGGAGAGACCTGGTGGGGGGGGGGGGGGGGGGGGGCTTGTCCTTGGACTGGCCAGAGAGGGGCAAACGAGGAAAGTCTGCTGAAATGCAAATACACAAGCAGGGAATGGTGTTGGTGTGGAAAAGGGTACACACAGCAGAGCAAAGTGAATTTATTTACCCAAATAAATAATACGGATCTGCCGACAGTACACACACAGACAACCTATGTTCTCTCCCTCTCCAGTAGTCCCTGCCTGCCCCATTTTTGTGCATCCATCTTTAAAACATCTATCCCTGCACTACTGTTGAGCTCCCCCCCCCCCCCCCCCCCACAGACAGCAAGTCAGCGTGCGAGCGAGCGGGGAGAAGGAAACAAGAGAACGAGAAAGCGAGATAGCAATACAATAGAACAAAAATCAGAAGGAGATAGGATTGTCAAATAGGTGTGATTGTGTAAGAGAGCCGGAGTTGGGAATCAATGGCAGGTTTCCTCGATTCAGGTGCATTCTAGAGGCTATTGGAACGAGGCCTTGGGCACAACAATATGACAATCTAAATCTAACCACACAGACACACACAGTCAGACATACACTTGGACTGAAGTCGTGCAACTGATTGAAAAAGAAACAAAGTTCCAGTGAGGATAATGAAATAATGAGCCAGCCTAATGGGGTAGAACAAGACAAAAACAGAGTAGGCGAATAGAACAGAGGAAATTCAAAGTAAGAGAGTGAGACTAAGCAGGGGGCCGATAGTGTTTGTTAGGGAGAGCTGGAGAGATGGACTGTGAGAGAGATAGACTGTGAGCGATGGGGAAACTGCTTTGTTATTATCTAGTGGGGAGGACAGGCAGCATTCAGCAGAGTTCATGCCCGGCTACACACAGGCCTGAGAACCTGGCTATCCTGGAGTGCCAGAAAATAACCCCTGCTAGAGTCAGCGTGTCCAAGACAGCCTATCTGTCTGTCTGTCCGTCTGTGGTTCAGCTTACAACAGCCTGTCTGTCGTTCACACCATCTGACTATGACAGCCTGTCTGTCTGTCTGTCTGTGTATGATGACCCGTGTGTCTGTTTCTGATTGTCCGTTTGTGTCCATCTGTCCGGCCGTCTGTTTGTCTGCCAAAGACCAGAGGAACACATAAGCAAGCACATGAGAAGTGGCCGAACACACACACATACACACACACACACACACACACACACACGGAACACTGTAGCCCCATTGTCATTGTACTGCTGCGTTCTTCCAGGCACTTCACAGCACCATGGCCCCTTGGAATGATGCAAGGAGAGTTAGAGAGGAATGAGAGATGGAAAGATGGAGAAGGCCAAGGAGGGGGGGGTGAGCGATGGTGGTGGTAGAGGTAGGAGATATCATTGACGCAGACAGAGGTTCTCTGTACGCGTCGGGACGTGACAACAGACACAGAGTGGCACAGAGGCCGGCAGTGGTCAGCGGTCAGACCGCGTGGGTCGGGCTCTAGGATGCAGAATACAACATGAGTGTCAGTGACAGAGGGCCAGCTGTGGCAGCTACTTGAAAACAACAGAGCAAGATGTGGGCTTTGAGAGGGCTTGGTCTTGTGTTGTTTTGAGGGGGAGTGCTTTTGCACCAGCCCAGGCAAATAGCGTGTGTGTGTGTGTGTGTGTGTGTGTGTGTGTGTGTGTGTGTGTGTGTGTGTGTGTGTGTGTGTGTGTGTGTGTGTGTGTGTGTGTGTGTGTGTGTGTGTGTGTGTGTGTGTGTGTGTGTGTGTGTGCGTCTGTCGATTTGAATAAATAGAGTGTGCGTAAGTAAAGCGGGAGGTCAGGGGGACAGGATATGAGCCTTACTCCACCCTGCGGTGAGTGAAGCCAAAACCTTCTCCCTGTGTCTGTGTAGAAAAGGAGGAATGTGCTGATTGGAAAACGGCCTGTTAACGGACTGGGCCAACTGGCCAGACACAGCGCCCCATTGGCCAAGAGACCCTCTGCAGGAACTGTTTGTGTGTGTGTGTGTGTGTGTTTGAGATCGGGAGCATGTGTGCGTCAGTCTGTGTGCACAGCTGGTGCGGGTTAGGTGGTTCTACTACACCGTGAAAAAGAATCGCTGATTGGCCTGAAAGGGCCAGGGACAGCCCAATGACAGTGAGATGTATGTCAGTGTGTCAAATTTGTATGTGTGTGTTTTCTTGTCAACATTAGAAGAGGACAACATCAGCTGACATTAGATGTGGCTACAGGATTTATGGACGCACACACGCGCCAACACAAAGGGAGTCTCCTGTCGTACAGTACACCTCTATGGATGCAGATGGGCGGACTGAGACAGCTGTCCTGGAGCTCATTAAAAAGCGACACGGCAGTGACCCGGTGATTCCTCCCTTAAGCGGCTGTTGTTGACCCCTGACCTCTTGGTAAAAGGAAGATGCATGGTCCTCACTCATTGCTGACAGACTGGCCTAACTCGTTTTATACCCGCAAACACGCACGCACACACACACACACACACACGACTTCACAGACATTATTGACGTTTCATTTTGTGACTTCATTCGTCTTGAATGAAAATGATTAGCCATGGCTGTATGCACTTCATTTGGGGAAACCAACCTTTAACAGAGGGCAACCCCGACAGAAACAAAGCATAATAACAGCAAGGGCGGTGTGCCAAGTGATAAACAGAGGCAATTCAATTATTTCAGCTGGGAGATGATTGTGATTGGACACTGGGAGATGAGAGATTTGCAAAAATGAGCAGTCAATATATTCAGAGGGACCCAAAGTGTCTAATGACTATGCTTATTTAGAGGGGAGGGTTTAACATGGAGACTCAACATCCAACCATCGGTCCTTCACAGTTCACAAGCTGACGCACCTGCCCTGGCTCTTGGAGGGGAGGTTCGGGGCACCAGGGTAGCCCCTGAATGGTGTTATTGGCATGTTTATAAACCATGTTTTATGACCCATTATCCTGCAAGAGCAACGACTGCTTAGGGGCACAATTAATCCAAACGACGGCGTGTATGACCCTTCACCACTATTATTCAAACTGAAGAAACAAAGGGTTCTTGTTTCTTCCGTTTGAAAACAGGGCTTCATGCTAACTAAAGAGCCGTCTTTTAAAGTCCACATAAGGCGCCAGTCCTCATAATGCAACATGTCAGCTGATCTAATTTGGTCTGTGTGCTGTCCTACAATGTTAAGCTCGCAAACAAGTGTCATATTTGCCAATTACATTTACATGCAGAACTGGTGATGACCCTCCTGGCCCCAACACACACACACACACACACACACACACACACCTATTTGTTTCTGCAGGATTTACAACCAACCATGACAGCTCAATAATTACAGTAGAGGGATGGGGGCTTTGGGCTCTGGGGAGGAATTCACATCGCATTCATTTCTCTTTAGAAACAAGAGTAGTGCGTGATCAACAGAAATGTTTCACTGAATTGAGGAAGGCAATTTTGAAAGCCCAGAGGAGAAGAAGTACTTTTCTATTGAAAACACATCGGGTTAGAATGATCCCTCATAGGGCTGGTTCGAATAAATAATTCAAGCTTGGATAAACTTTCGGTTTTCCCCACCGAATATTTGAATATTCTGATTTAATTTTTAAAGATTTTATTCATAGTGCTCATCTTTCCCTGCCTAAATTTGAGCCTGTGAAACCTGTTCTGTTCATGTTTATAATAAGCCCATCATTATTAGTAGGTGGCGTTCTTTGGGATCTCTTTGCTTAGTTTAAACATTGAAATACATTTACAAAATACGTCCATTATTCAAACCCTTCTGAAACAATTAACCCCTTCGGCTTTCCACAACCTCTTATTTAGAAGCGAGCAACTGCTCGCATATACTGGGAGTGCCACCAGTTTTTTTGATAAATCAGATTATTATTACAACCAGTTGTTTCAAAGTCGGTCTAGCCGTTTCTCACACTGGACGACACAAGTCATCGTCCTATCAAAGTATTGGAATAGTGCTTGTATATCAGAATATTAAAGAAGGATAATTTGGTTATCCCATGTTAGGCTAGGCCATTTTGACGATGGCTACCGTAACCTCCACCTAAGGGTTGACGTAAAGTGTTCTCGGACTCTGACTTATTAATTGTTTTATCCCTAGGGTATTCAGATTAATGGTTAACTAGCATACAACCTGCGGATCGAAAAATGCATAAAAAAAAATGCAATCAAATCATTTTTAATAAATTTGTATCTAAAAAAATAAATAATTGAATCTTGAATTTAGATTTCAATTCTAACTCACAAACAAATACCAGAGTATCAGTGTTAATTTCGTTAACGAAAAATATGACGAAAAATGTTCGTCAACGACCTTTTTTCCGTGACTAAGACGAGACGTTGACGAGCTAAAAATAGATCTGTGATAATAAAAACGATGACGAAATGTCATTTTGTTTTCGTTGACGAGACGAGACAGGACGAAAATGTTATTGGTGTGCTGTTTGGACATTCAAAATGCACGATATTTTCCAATCAGTACACTCCCGTAAGGTTCTTATGCAACTGTTCACTCCTCCAGTAAATAGGACGGACCTTAGCTACCACTTTGCAACGGGAGGTATATGGTCCACTCAGCTATGAGCTAACGTTATGCATTGTACATGATTCGAAATTCTTCCCAGCTTTTATTCCACAGATACTAGGGTCTATAGCATATAACCGCGTTGTCTGATTACAGTTTAATTCATTTTTCACAATTTACCGGCTCTCGTTTTGAAGAAAATCACCGCGCCATTCGTTTCAATGGGAATCGCCACGGTCTATACTCCAACATAAGGTGGACTTTGAAATTCGTCCCAGCCTTTATACCCAAGATACTATCGGGTTTATAGCATATAACCGCGTTTTCTGATTACAGTTTAATGCATTTTTCACAATTTACCAGCTATCGTTTTGAAGGCTGAACAGACAAGAGTAGTAAAGTGTGACGTCAGGTTTCGAGAGCAACAGATTTTCGGTTCTGCACAACCAAATTAACAAGGGGAAATCCTATGGCACACAAACCTTTTATAGAAAAGGAACAATCTTTTTGCAAATTGATTTGTGAGTTTGCTTTACCAATGATGTAAGTAATATTGAGAATAGATTGTCTTCATATTAAAAAAAAAACTAAACTAAACTAACGTTTACAAACGTTTCCTTTTAATACCCCAGGGGAATACATGAACACCTCGACATTTTTCGATTGGTAGTGATTTTCACCTCTTGAAATTGATTTATTTTAATTTTGAAAGAAACAACACATGGAAGCAATGGAGAACACCATCTCTCGTTCGGTTGTTTAGAACTGAAAATCCGGTTGCCAGGACAACGTAACGTTTTCACTTTAGTACTCTATTTGAGTGGAACAACTTAGCAGGTGTCCATATAGCCTATATAGGGTTAGCCTAATTGAACTAGTTTAAAAAGAGAAAACATTTTGACTAAAAGTTGACTAAAATGTAAGGAATTTTCGTCGACTAAAACTAGACTAAAACTACAAAGGAAAACAATGACTAAAATGTGACTAAATATACTAAGCATTTTCGTCAAAAGACTAAGACTAAGACTAAATCTAAAATAGCTGACAAAATTAACATTGTTTCGCATGAACATACCCTTATAGTCTTTGTTCCACTACAGCAAATTATATAAAATAGTTCACTTTCAGGGAGACTTACACAGAACACAGAAGAAGAACACACCAGAATAGGCCTGTTTAGTAAGCAGGATTTGATGCCGCATTCCTACTCTACACCGCATTCCAACACAATTCAATGTGGAAGTCATCCAAGTATTCAGAATACAATACTCAGATTGAGTGATGTTACGTATTTTAAGAATCCAAGCCACCCACACATAGACCCTATGATGCAGGACCAAACATATAAGCTGCGTTACCCTCACATAGCCACAAGGGGAGCATGATGTTATTGAAGGCTGCTCCCTCTTCACCTTTAATTAAGTGAAGAAGCCGAAGCCATAACGTCACCCCGGCCACGCCCACTAGGCAACGCCCACTTCATAGGCCACACCCACTTGACGTCCTGTATGCAGGACGTCGAGTGAACAGGCCAGAGTTCAATAGGTAGACGGCGCAGCAAGCCACCCGGGCCTTAGCCCGGGGGGCTTGAAGTAGATCACGGTATTTTCCTCTCACTCGCGTTAGAAACAATTCCCTCCGTATAGCTTCACTTACCATGCCGAAACATGCCGACTTTATAATAAATGAAGTGAGTTAAAGCAACCCGGGATTGGACAACTTTCTTCGAGAATATGCAACAAGATGGTGACCCGCGACGTTTGGAAGAAAGTCCCTAGAATCCCGGCGGGCGCGACGCTAAAACAACTTCAACAGGCCACACACGTCTGAGGTAAGTATAAATCATTGTTTTAAAGATTACATCTGAAATAGGATTGGTTATAAGAACACTTAGGTGTAAGTTTGTTTTAGCCACCGTCCGATGGTGCTGCTGCAGAGGCCTAGCATAACAACACGTGTAGATCAACGGTTGCAAGGAACTCTGAAAACCCAACCTCCCCCCTTCATAACACTTGAATTGTTTTGAGTACTCGTCGTTAACGATCATTCTTGGTAGGCTACTGGTTGAGAGGTGAAGCCCTCCACTATCGATCTCTGTATAGATCGGGCCAAAATAGTATATTAACAAGAGTTATCTTTAACTTCTCCGCTTAGGCCGGCACGGTCTGCGTCCACCATAGCGGACGTTCGGAGTGTATACTATCTTATCTGCCGATCCGCTAAATGCCACCCAAGACTGCATGCTTCATTTTACATTCAAGTCTATTGGTATTTTGTTATTAAAGACGATGAATTATTAAGGTAAAATACCCCCTGACCCCCTAGACACGTGAAGCCCCCCCCCCCCCTCACCCTCTCCCCCCCCCCCCCCCCCCCCCCCCTCACCCTCACCCTCTCTCTCTCCCTCTTCTATCCCCCCTCTCCCAATCCCTTTGTTTACCTGGGCGCTCCTGGCTGTTTGATAAGGCAATGGTAGCCTGCACAAAGGGACCCCCGGTGTGTTATGTCTGTCTGTCTCTGTCTGTCTCTGTCTCTGTGTCTGTCTGTACCTCAGGTAATACGTGGGAGAAGTAGTACCTGTGTTTTTTGTTTTATATGATGAATGTCTCGAAGTTAAGCCGAGACCATCATAAGGTAATATGATGAATGTCTCGAGGGTTAAGCCGAGACCATCATAAGGTAAATAGTGAAAGCGCCGAAGTTAAGCCGGGCCGCTATAAGGTTTATTTATTACCGGCCACAAACTTCCAAACTCTTTACGGTGGGGGGAGGAAAGGTCAGGTTTTTAACGTTAATCTAACTTAGTTGCATATTAAAACGGAGGCTTGGCCAAGGAGTTCAAATTGGATTGATTCCTTCCGGTTCATTTCAAATCTAATGTGCAATTTTGATTAGTATACAACGCAGCCGTAGAGTGTAACCACGTGGTGTTAAAGAGACGGCGCGTCTTCGTGACGTGGGTTTCCTTTGTCCAGACGTCCGCCATCTTGGGTCTTGCAGAGACCAAGAGCAGCGGGGAGCCTAACTACAGTGTTACATTCTCTCCCACCCTCCCTCTCTCTCCCTCCTCCTCCCCCCCCTCTCTCTCCCCCTCCACCCCCCCCCCCCTCTCCCTCCCCCCTCTCCACCCCCCCCCCCTCTCCCTAGAAGATCCTATCGTGAAACCCCCCCACTCCCTTTGTCCCAGTCTTCACAAGTCCAGTAGTCAGACCCCCCCCCATCCCCCTGTCCACAGGTCCAGTCGTCGGATCCCCCCCTCCCCACCCTTTGTCCCTGCAAACATTCTCTTCCACTACCCTTCCTTATTCATATTGCTTAAAGAAGATCGGGAACGGTGGGACGGGGGCTTCGATTTAACTAACAATAGAGAGGCAAGTGGCCTCGCTGTTGTTGGTTGGGTTGAGGTTCTTGTCTTATTGTTCTCTCTCACCCTCCCACCCTCACACCTAGCCATGTGTTGGAGGCAGGATGTAAATTTAGTGTTTGTATATTTGAGGGTCTGTGTGTCTAGGTGCTGAAATACAGAGAGCCACTCCCTAGTTGATATCGGCAAAACACGCAAATGTTTGTGTGGGTTGTAATCAATGTTTTTTGATTCACCAACATTAATAGTTTAAACGATCTGTAAATGTTCACATTTGTACTAAATTTGTTCTTCCTCTTCAGGCCTTTGCAACCCAAGCAGTGATGGATGCCCGGCATTCATGTTTTTAACCGGTGCCCAAGGCGGGAGTTAGCTCAACTGCTGTAGTTCAATTACAATAACATTTGTTTCATCCGATAACTTCTGAATTTTTCTTTTAGGTTCAGTTTTTGTTTTGTTTATAGAATATCACCATATATTTGATACCCAGATGTGCATAATTGTTGTAAGTTTGGATGACTCTTTATTCTACCTAGTTTAGACGGTTTTGATTGACCTAGCTCAAGATTCACCAGGTGTCAGACGTAGGATTGTGACACTTCCTGGGAGCCCCCGAGCCACACGTCGACTGCACCAGGTGTCAAGACGTAGGATTGTTGCACTCCGAGCCTCCGAGCCACGCGTTAATCGACTAATCGTTCCTGCAGAGTTCTGAGGTGGTAACGGTGGAGCTCAATGGGAGGCTCCGGGAGAGTACAATCGCGGGCTCACACGGGGAGTGGTGGCGGTGGGGCTCATGGGGAGGCCCCGGGAGAGTTGTCATTCGCGGGCTCACACGGGGAGAAATCGGGTGGGTCAGTAAGTCAGAAGGTTGAATTAATGTATCGATTTGATGTTGACCAACAAAAAACTAGATAATTATAATAATAAATACTGTTCATGTAATGGTATAGTTAGGTCTGGGACCTGCGTAGCTAAAAAAACTGTTTTGGAAATAGTAATGAACGTGTCCGGGACATGTGTAGCTATAAAATAAGTAAAGATAAAACTGAGTTTTACTTTACTTCACTTTGCTAAGACATATTCACGTTTGATGTGGTATGCAGAAAGTGGCGCAATAGGATATTGTGCAGAGAATAAGGCGTATTCACGTTTGATGTGGTATGCGATGTACATAGGAGTGAATCAAAGTGTGGACAACATCAAATGCGAGCAATAGGTAGAATAAATGAAGATTAGGTCATCCAATATGCATAGTTAGTGTAGGACAATCGGGTAGTATGATGAAGGTAACTGTTATTATGAGATACGGTTAACACAGAAGTGATATTGAACATGCAAATTTTAACATTGTTAATTCCCTTTTACATCTTTTTGGTTATAGCAACTTGGTTGAACTACGGTGTTGTTATCTTTGGTTGTCATTCAATGCACATGGCTGAAGCAATGCGCAAGGAGGGATGTAGTGTGAAATTAAACCAAAGTAGATACTGTAAAACAATTAAAATTAGAATTCATGGAAATATGTTTTTGAACAACTAACTGCTGTACATGAGTTTGTATTTCTGCAATAGAAGCAAAAAGTTCCAGAACCAGATGCAGACACACCCGGAGCCTACAAACTACCACCGCCGAGCAAGGACTAACAGTCACATGAGGAGATCAAATAACAGCAGGATTTGAATCGCACCGGATGGGTTGGTGGCCAGGGCGCTGGTATGATTACAATCCCTCAGGTTAGAATTGGCAGAGAACTCCGGCATTAATGACCCTTTCACAGGATGGATGGAGAATAAGTCTGGGAGGTGGAAAGGCAGAATCCAGTAAGTGCCCGTCGCGGGAATAAATGCAGAGACCGTGTTAATTGTCACCGGCTGTCGTTGTATTCCCTGCGCACGAGGGCTACTGCATCTGCTGATCACCACAGCAGTGGGCGCTACAGAAGTGCCAAGTGCCATTCAGGCTTACATTACCTGAGGGGCCCGACCCTATCCAGCTGCAATATGTAGAATAGTCAACACCTATACTATTCTAGTAGAATCGACTGTATTTAAGATAATCAATATCCCGGATTTACTTGAATAACACATTTTAAAACAACCATACCAGACTATGTTTATTATCTGGTAGTATTGCTTGGTTGCGAGTGCAACCCGTTATTTCTGAATCGCTGCATTGATAATGGTACTGTTGATCTTTGAGACGGTTGTTTACAGGCCACCTGTTGCTGACACGACGACGACGGAGAACCTGTTTGGAGGCTCCCATGATGTAGGAGTAACCTCTCTGAGTTGAGCCCTTGACAAGGAGGGATGAGTCTTGGGTTCATGAACTACAGGCCCGACGGCGACAGAATCCATGCCCAAACCACCCACATGCAACAGCGAACCAATGCACGAAGATCACCTGAACCACCCGAATCCATGCTAGGCTATCAATAATCTTGAATTTTTTAAAATTGTATTATGACTACCAATTTTTACTTTACTTTTGCACATGATGAAAATTGTATGACCTTGTAGCACATGACCAAAAAGTATTAGCTCAGGATTTCTATGGATAGTTTTGTTTGTGTGCTGTTTGGCCATGTGATTGTATGTTAACAAGATTTGTGTTCATTGTTGTATTGTTAAATAATGACCTGTATTTCCAATAAGACCCACAACGTGAATGCCGTCTCAGTATTATGGGGACGCGTAGTGGTTTTTCCCCTCTCTTCAAGAGGTCTTTCCGCGACGGTTGATGGTGTTGATGATTGATCCTACTTTGACTATGTTTTCGGTGTGGTAAATGGTGTTTATGATTTAAAATATTATTGTATGGTCATCTAAGATGACCAAGGAGGGACTGTTACGTATTTTAAGAATCCAAGCCACCCACACATAGACCCTATGATGCAGGACCAAACATATAAGCTGCGTTACCCTCACATAGCCACAAGGGGAGCATGATGTTATTGAAGGCTGCTCCCTCTTCACCTTTAATTAAGTGAAGAAGCCGAAGCCATAACGTCACCCCGGCCACGCCCACTAGGCAACGCCCACTTCATAGGCCACACCCACTTGACGTCCTGTATGCAGGACGTCGAGTGAACAGGCCAGAGTTCAATAGGTAGACGGCGCAGCAAGCCACCCGGGCCTTAGCCCGGGGGGCTTGAAGTAGATCACGGTATTTTCCTCTCACTCGCGTTAGAAACAATTCCCTCCGTATAGCTTCACTTACCATGCCGAAACATGCCGACTTTATAATAAATGAAGTGAGTTAAAGCAACCCGGGATTGGACAACTTTCTTCGAGAATATGCAACAGTGATGAAACGGAATACGTAACATATTACATTTTTGGGCATGTATTCTGTATTCTGTAACTGGATACATTTTAAAAGTAACCTTCCCAACACTGCCCTTGAGGCAACCACACACCGGACCAACTGCCCGATTCGCGTCGGTAAATGAAGTTGGGCTATTTATTCTGGCCGACTCGAACACCAACATGGGCGGTACACGCCTACGGGATTACAGCCGACGCCGTACGTTCCGCGTTTGCGCGAGATGTAATGTCTCCAAAACAACAGGCTAAGCTCATCTGTATTGTGGGCCAAAAAACACGAAAACCAGAAGTAGCAGGTCCTCTCTAGACCAAAACACAGAGCACGCTGACATCACCAGTCACTGTTGTCAGCAGAGAGTGAGGTCCAACATTATTCAATCCAAGGTCAACAATCAAAACGATGCCAAACAATGCGTTGAGAGAGTTTGTTGACATCTTCTTCGATTACACTGTTTATATGGTATGTTTACAATCCAAAATTCCGGGCTTCACTGATTCGATAGTCAAGCTGCTAGCCCTTCACCAATCAGAATGGTAAAAGTATGACCGACTCGAATGGCCGATTACACATGATGATCGGCTGAAATGAACGCTGACGTGGCCGATTTGAGCGACCACACCAAATAGACTCATGTCACCGACGCCGATTTTCGGTCCGGTGTGTGCAAAATAAAATATTACATATAGGCCCAATGCTTGTGGGATTTTACTACCCTGCAAGCCCACCACTTCACAAAGATGAAAAGCAAAGATAAAGCACAATGAGAGTAGCAATGACGGCACGTTATTCATCCATCACGCTATAAATATCTTAAACGTTATTCCTAAACACCAACCGGGGAATGTCCTTGGAATGTGTCCAGGTAACAGTGTGGCTCCTTTGACCAACAGTAACCTCCATAAAGTGATTCATTGAGGACATTGTTTAGCTTGTATATCTCTTAACGTGGAACAGAACTAGTACATCGTCAGTGCTTGTATGACGTTACTGATCTGACTCAGTGATAGACCATCCATAACTCACCCCTCCCCCCCCTGTTATCACATGTTGGTGATGTCTCTTTGTAAAAGCTTTAAACTTTATCTTAAATCCCAAAACCAAATAGTGGTGTTCTTCTGAGTAACACAGTTGATTCATTGTGGTATTGTAATGCAGTTGGAAGGTGCTGAAAAGGCCAGCCGTTTCTTAATGTGTGTAATGTCTGAAGTTAGGAATGGTGTTGTAGATTGATGGACAGCCGGTTGCCTTAGAAACATCACTTTGAAGTTCACAATTAACAAAATAAAAGCCGTACACATTGATCTCTCTTATGTATTTTTCCATTTCAAATGAATTATTACTCAGTGCCATATTTGTATAGCTCTTTATCGGTTCTTTGGAGCTTTGCAGGCTTCATATTGTGGTGATGCTTTCCGTGCCCCTATCTTTAGCGCTATGACATTTCTCATTAACAGCGATATGTATTGTTTACTCCACTATCTAGACTAGTCATAGGCTATCTATATGGAACAGTGGGTGCCTGCAGTTTCTTGTTAACATTTTCTTTTTTTTTTCTTTTTTATCTATTTAAAAACTTGCCGCAAAAGAATTTGTTCCAAATTCATTAACTCTTTGTAAACAGTTACTTTTGAACACTGGAACACATTGTAGAAAAAAAAATCATCATTCAGTCAGATAAAGTTAGACTGAAAATGATTGCTCTGAATGTTGTCATGAAAAAGTCCCACTTTAAGTACGGTCACACTTGTTTACGTGGGAATTTCTTCAAGGGTAAGAGTTGGTTTGGCAGTCATTGCTACTCTCAGTATAATATACAGGTTCATCTTCACTGGCTTGGTGCACTTTTATTTAAACTGTTCTGTTCACCATAGTTAGCTCAGCGAATTGTACAAACAGCTGTGATCTAAAAGTGCTGCCTCAGCCATCGCAAAATGTACGCACACCGCATATAGGCTTAAAAGGAGCCCTGCATGGGCCTGGATGCCAAATCTAAATCCCAAAAGTATCTTCAAAAGCCTGAAAGAAACATAATTTTCCCCGTGAGGTTGATATAATGTTCAGGTGTATTTACACTGTGTATCCTGAATACAGCCTTGTTACAGAGCCAAGCGGCCCGACTCAGTTTACATTGCAGATCTTCAACTTAATCTAATAAACCACACACAATTGACCTAGTTTGTTGTTTTCCTTTTAGCAGAAGGCTATAATTATTCAAGTGATTTCATGCTTCATTCTGGCGTGCCGGACTAGTCTGAATTGCTGGCTGGCAGTGCCTTGTGGTGTTCCTCTCATTCGGTCCTTCCTTCCTTCCTTCCTTCCTTTTATTAGTTATGACCTATCCCACGATTCATCTCGGCTTTTACTTTCAGCCATTCGTTTTTTTCCAAAGTCTTCGGTTTCATGTATCAGCATGTCATCATGTCGGTCTCATGTATGTCGGTTATATAGCTTTGGTTTGCCATAAGCCTTAAATTGCTGCGAGGCCACAGCTATCCAGGGAATGCTCCAAGTAAACAGACTAGTTTAATCGGGATGTGGCAATATGTGCTGGCATGGAAGGGTAGAGTGAGCTGGGCTTTGAACTCACATGGTCAAGAAGTATTTTCAGTGTGACTCAAGGACTTAAAGGTTTTATGCATGCTTCTGAGGCTTTTCTAGGCTGAAATGGTTCTCTTACTCTCTCAGTCACTTACTCTCAGTCACTCACCCTCCGACATCCAATGGTTTTCTCTAACCTACTCCCTAGACATAGATTTGCCCATCTTGGTGCCCTCAAGTGAACTCGTCCCAGTGGATTTGTAGCCTGCTTTTTAAATGGGACATGCTGATGCAGTGGCGAGAGAGCCCTGGGAACTAGCCCCCTTTTTTTATATTATGTATCAGTGTTAAGTAGTCCTTTAATGGCTAGGAAGTACACTGAATATACGGGTGTGTGTTTCCTCTGCATTAAACACACCAGCATGATTAGATGTCCTGAAAAGACAAAGACAAAGACAAAGACAAAGACAAAGACAAAGACACACACACACACACACACACACACACACACACACACACACACACACACACACACACACACACACACACACACACACACACACACACACACACACACACACACACACACACACACACACACACACACACCCTCTGTTAACCTAGTCGGGCAACTAAGGTGAAATTACACAACCCTCTTGACTGATAGGCAGGTGGCAAGTGACAGCATCTGGTTTGGACACATTATTTGGAAAATGTTGTTTGTTCTTTTTGGTTCCTAGTCTGTCTCGTTCTCAGCTCAATAGTTTCTAAAAATACGATCCTGCAGGTGACGCCCTCTTCGCCTGTCAAAAATTAAAGCTTTCTGTGGTTGTTGAGTGACACTTTTAAATGATAAATGCTCTTCTTTTAATGAAATGTAATAAAATTATAGTCAATGACGGACGTTGTATCTGGCATTAGTCATAAGCAATTAAACCAGAGCTTCAGATATCCTTTGGGTGTTTGTTAAGATTCAATAATATGGCTTTCTGAGTCGACTGTGTTATTGTGAAATTAAGATACCTTTCGTAAAGATGATCAAGCTTTGTTTAACTGGATTTGATGATTTTTTTTTCACTGTGTTGTCATGCCGTTAGACTTGCACAGCAATACCTGAAATATCAGTACTATTAGATTGGGCATTTATCCAATTATGGATTAATCTTTCACTTTAACAAAAAATTAAACTAAGTATCAGACATAATTTCTTTGTCTGATTAATCCCTCATCACCATCCTACAATGAGATGTGAACTGAAAGCCATAGAACGGATTTTAACCAACAGACAATATCCACATAACTGACATCCGTCCAGTTCTCGAATTTCTTAAATAAAATACCCTCAATGGACCTCAGATGGCTACCTTTCCACTGCTCTGTCCATCGGACTATTACTAGCAATTCAGTATTGTTCATCTTATGTTGTGTAAATTCTTCAATTTTGCGACCGCCTTTCCTTCTTTTTTTTTTTTTTGCACAGTTACTGATTAGACACCTAGTTTATCCCTATTAGACAGTCCTGCATCACAGTTTAGAAGACGGATGATATTATTATTTGACCTTCCAACACTTCCTTTACAACTGTAGCCAGATGGAGAGATTGGATCATTGTATATGGAAACTAGTAAATCTATGTTGGTGTTTGTGTAATCTGAGATTACAGATTAGGGAAGATCTTGGAGGATTAGTGCTGAACCGAAATTCTGAATACTCTGCAGTGTTAATTTTGTCAGCTATTTTAGATTTAGTCTTAAGCCTGCCACACACAAAGATTTTATAAATCTCAACCGATTTTTTATCTGTGAGAGACCCCACACATTAACATTACATTAACAGTTTTGATCGTATTGTGTGTGGTGTCCTGCGATATTCCAAACACAGCACACCACACACATAAAGATTTGTCTTCAGACGCACTAGAATCTTTTCCCTCAAGCAAGAAATCTCGCGTGAACAAACGTGATCTGACGTAGTACTCTGACTGACCTGTGGGGGCAGTCACACCAAAAATAGTCATTGAACTAACTACAAGAAGAAGTGAAGAAGAGCGAGTGTAAACCGGTGTAAACTCATGGAGGACCAGCTGGATACCGACTGCATGATGGTGGTTTTGGGATTAATCCTAACTGAAAAATCCCTTAACTTTAACTGTCTTCGCCATATTGGTGGTATTCAGGGATATCGTAGCCATGGAGATAGCTCGTTATAATTCCGTGTTCAGTCAGCTCGCTCTTTATTGGTTAAATTCAATATTACGTCACGTTGGAGACTCCCGATTGTCGGCTTCCCCCCCACACAAGACGTTTGACACCATAACGTTCTCCGCCGATAATCTTAAATATTGAACATGTTTAATACTTACGATTATCGGCGCCGACTGATTTCGGAGCCGATTGTCGGCCGAATTTCACTCTTAACACACCACACACTACAAGAGAATCTTATAAAATAATCTTAAAAGCTTAAGATAATCGGGCGATGTCTGTCCGTGATCGGAAGGGGGAAAATCGGGGCAAAATCAGCCCGATTATCTTTATGTGTGTGGCAGGCTTTAGTCTTAGTCTTTTGACGAAAATTCTTAGTATATTTAGTCACATTTTAGTCATTGTTTTCCTTTGTAGTTTTAGTCTAGTTTTAGTCGACGAAAATTCCTTACATTTTAGTCAACTTTTAGTCATTACTTTTAGTCAAAATGTTTTCTCTTTTTAAACTAGTTCAATTAGGCTAACCCTATATAGGCGATATGGACACCTGCTAAGTTGTTCCACTCAAATAGAGTACTAAAGTGAAAACGTTACGTTGTCCTGGCAACCGGATTTTCAGTTCTAAACAACCGAACGAGAGATGGTGTTCTCCATTGCTTCCATGTGTTGTTTCTTTCAAAATTAAAATAAATCAATTTCAAGAGGTGAAAATCACTACCAATCGAAAAATGTCGAGGCGTTCATGTATTCCCCTGGGGTATTAAAAGGAAACGTTTGTAAACGTTAGTTTAGTTTAGTTTTTTTTTTAATATGAAGACAATCTATTCTCAATATTACTTACATCATTGGTAAAGCAAACTCACAAATCAATTTGCAAAAAGATTGTTCCTTTTCTATAAAAGGTTTGTGTGCCATAGGATTTCCCCTTGTTAATTTGGTTGTGCAGAACCGAAAATCTGTTGCTCTCGAAACGTGACGTCACACTTTACTACTCTTGTCTGTTCAGCCTTCAAAACGATAGCTGGTAAATTGTGAAAAATGCATTAAACTGTAATCAGAAAACGCGGTTATATGCTATAAACCCGATAGTATCTTGGGTATAAAGGCTGGGAAGAATTTCGAATCATGTACAATGCATAACGTTAGCTCATAGCTGAGTGGACCATACCTCCCGTTGCCAAGTCGTAGCTAAGGTCCGTCCTATTTATTGGAGGAGTGAACAGTTGCATAAGAACCTTACGGGAGTGTACTGATTGGAAAATATCGTGCATTTTGAATGTCCAAACAGCACACCAATAACATTTTCGTCCTGTCTCGTCTCGTCAACGAAAACAAAATGACATTTCGTCATCGTTTTTATTATCACAGATCTATTTTTAGCTCGTCAACGTCTCGTCTTAGTCACGGAAAAAAGGTCGTTGACGAACATTTTTCGTCCTATTTTTCATTAACGAAATTAACACTGATGCGAAAGATATTCGCTATTACATCTAAAAGAAAAACACTGAGCTAAGTTCATAGGTGGTGTTGCCAATAAAATCGCCTTACAATAGAGAGAGAAGATCGTTCAATCATCTGCATTTTTATGTGTGTTTCCCAGCATACGTTTTATGTGGGTGTCTGACTGTCCAAATTCCCAGACATTCCGACAATTTGCTGCTAGTCTTGGAGTTACCGCTAATCAAACATAATAATTCCCATAATGCGCGCGTCTGAGCGGGTGCCTGTTACGTCCAAAGTAGGGATGCAAACAATTAATCGATTATCGATTAATTGTCGATAAGAGATTACTCGATTAAAATAAATTACTTACAATTAATCGCGTTTTTAACCCGTAATTCCCCACCCGTCCACGTGAGGGCGCACTTGACGCCAGACGTACTTGACGCACACGCGGGAACACAAGCGGGAACACAAGCGAAGCAGCACAAGACAAACGAAAAGCGGGACACTGACACGATGAAGATGGCAAAACGGAGTGCAGTATGGAGCCACTTTAAGTTGGTTAATGACGACAAAGACGCCAAATGCACAATATGTGGAAGTATTTTAAAGTACAACAACTAAACGACATCGTTGAATTACCACCTAAATGTGGCACATTCAAATGTGTCGCTGCTCCTTTACTTAGAAAGGAGTCAGCTGAGGTGGTTCGGGCATCTGGCAAGGATGCCCACTGGGCGCCTCCCTTGGGAGGTGTTTCAGGCACGTCCAGTGGGGAGGAGACCTCGGGGAAGACCCAGGACTAGGTGGAGAGATTATATCTCAACACTGGCCTGGGAACGCCTCGGGATCCCCCCCGTCAGAGTTGGTCAATGTGGCCCGGGAAAGGGAAGTCTGGAGCCCCCTGCTTGAGCTGCTCCCCCCGCGACCCGACCCCGGATAAGCGGATGACGATGAGATGAGACGTGTCACATTCAGAAGGAAATTCAGCTTCTCAGAAGAATTGCCGCTTATCAATTAATCGATCATCGATCGATAAGATGAAACAACTATCGATTAATGAATTACTCGATAATTTGCATCCCTAGTCCAAAGAGGCATATGTTTTGTAGAACTGGATCGGACTGAGGTGCGTTCGCTTTCACATCTCAAGCGAACCGTACCAGGGTTTGTTTGGAAGCGAACCGAGACCAGCTGTTCAGGGAGGTCTCACCAACGCAACGCAACGCAAAACGTACCGAACCAAGGGGACCAAACTCGTTTAGTGCGCACTAAATGCTGTTGGTGTGAAAGCACGAATAAACTGCTGAAACAGAAGTATCGTCATGTAATCCATTGATTTCAACAATGTTACTGTATTCTAAATACCAACCATTTAAATTGTAACTGTAACGGAATACAGTTAGCTATAATTTGTATTCTGAATACGTAACGCCGGTACATGTATTCCGTTACTCCCCAACACTGCTTAAGGGCCTACACTAACATGGCTGTTTGAGCATGCCACTGACTTGGGATCCTTTTATGGTGCACCGCCACTTCCCTCTCCTGTGCGATTCGCTTTCTGACTTTGAATCAACAGCCAAACCGCCGCAACACCGAACTTGGCGCCCGTCACGTCAAGTTTGATGAGCCGAGGCAGGTAAAAGATTTCACCTCCAATAAATTTGGGTTAATTTAAAAACAGTCAGTTATTGTTAACATGTAACAGGGGAAGAAAATGTACCAAGGACAAATGGGTTCATTGGATAAAACCTAAACAATACTTAATATTATGAATGAGGGTCAGAGCGAAAGTGACATCAACGTGTCGGGTGTCACAGCAGAACTGATGCAGCCGGTGTGTGTGTGTGTGGGGGGGGGGGGGGGGGGGGGGGGTCACTGGGCCGGCACAGACCTGACTTGAGGTCTGTAGATTAGGGATCGACCGATTATCGGCGCCGATATTCGGCATTTTGACGCATATCGGCATCGGCCTTTTTTTTTTTATCCGACGGCCAAAAAGAGATCCATTTAAAACAGGGTTATTTTGGCTCTGATGCAGCCGCGCCTCTCTGTCTGCTGTCTCTCCAGCATTGTCCCACCCACAGCACCATCTGATTGGTTACACGCTCTAGTTACACGCACGACAGGTAACAGCCAATCAGCAGTGAAAGCTGTGCATGTGCGCAGTGACACACACACGGCGGAGAGGAGAAAAGGTTTTGTCTGGTTTGGTTTCGAGGTAAGTTAAGGCAGCAGACTAATTGTAATAAATATCCCAGTCCTATACAACTCACAACTACTACCATTACTGTGAGCCCATTAACGTTATCAAAACATAAGCGGCAGCTCTGCTCGCTCGCAGTCCGTTAATCACTCGAAACAAGGTTGCTGATAATATCGATATGGAAATAGTCTGTGATAGTAGAAGTCTGTGTTTGAGGGAGAGAGTAGAAACCTAATAAACTCAATTCAGTCCGGTTTTATTTCAGGGAAGCACGTTAAGCGGTGGTTATACTTCTATAACTGCGTAATGCGCTATCCAACTGCGTAACCACGGAGCCCCTCGAGCCCTTAGGCTTTAAGGTGAAGACTGATTAGCTTTTAGCGTAACGTTAGCCCGGTGGTCCGCGTTCTCCTTCTCTGGCTCTAGACGCTCAGCAGACTGTAGCGAAACTCTAAAACTCACAACTACTAACGTTACTGTGAGGCCCAATACGTTAGCAGCAGCTGTCTGTTCCTATGATAAACACTGATTATTAAAGTGAAGATGCTGTAGGCTATTTAGTGTTTTTAAACGGTTTAATCACTTGAAACAAGGTTGCTGATAATAATGATAGGTAAATAGTCAGTGATAAAAGTAAGAAGTGCGTGCGTGCATGCGTGCGTGTGTGTGTGTCCAACGCGGTCGGCGGTGAACAGACACAAGACCAAACATAAACGTGAGGCGACTCATGAAAACAAGAACTCCCTTGGCCTTGCATGGATGACTGGTGGTCAGAATAGGTCACTTCTTCATCTCAACCGACAATACCTGCCAACCCCTCCCTGCCTCAACACGGTCTTGCTTCCCGTTTTGGGATGAATTTTCAGTTTCATGCAAACTAACATACCTTGTCATCTACATTTTACTTTTACTTGAGTATATTAACTCTATCCGGACCGAACTTTCCAAAAGACAAAGGGTTTAGGAGGACTTTACATTTGATAACCTGAACGTAAAACTATTCTTACATGATGGCAACAATAAAATCAATAACTGATCACAGCAGGGACGAAAATCGCAATTTACAACATTAAACAGCAAAAATAATTGTCCCTAGGAGATGGTTAGAGTCCAAATGGCAGGAAAGTTCTTTAGATGAGAGATAAGTTGAGATAATGGTACCTTACTTATCAAAGACAGGACATGTGAGAGATTTAGAGGGCAGAATGTTTAACGGTTTTGCTGAGTCTCTACCAATATGGAAAGCTTATAAAGCATGCTCTAAAAAGGTGAATAAGAAACACTAGCAATGCGGGGTGTCTCCATCAAGGCGAGACCGGGGGTACCTTGCTGAAAACATTCTAGACGGGGCACGTTCTCGTCCTCCCACCTGCCGTGGTATACCGTCATTATTAAACCAACGGCCCACTGAAGAACAACCTCCCACCACGGTTACACAGATCTCCAATGAACTAAAAGGGCCATCAAAGAGAGCAGAACATTTGCCCTCACTGACAGATGAAAGCAGCATCCCCTGGAAAGTAATGCAGTAAAAGGGTTGTCATCATTACACAAAAGCTCTTCATGACGTAGTCACACTGTGAGTAACACTGGCTTCATGTTAACTACAGTTTGTCTGCCTCTAAACAGCCAATTAAAGTATGAGAGAAGGGTGCCATTATTATTGAGTATATGGTGAAACCTGATAGTTCAGATATCTATAAAAGAGTTATTGGAGAAGGCGGTTGGAGCAGTGGGGGGGGGTTAATAGGAGGTTGGAGGCATTGATGAATCAAAACAAAGTTCAACTTGTGCTGCAATAAGGCAGATCTTAGTTTTGAGAATATCCAGACTACGTAGGTCTTATTTGATTTGACACACACACACACACACACACACACACACACACACACACACACACACACACACACACACACACACACACACACACACACACACACACACACACACACACACACACACACACACACACACACACGAGTTTTGGTCTAAAAGTGCTAATAACACAGAACAAGCCGACCATCTCCGTTTATCATAAGGAAATGACTAAGACCACATAGTGTTCCATTACAACAACAAAAAAGAGAACTTAGTTGTTAACCCTTCCAGCTATTCATTCTATTAGAGAATTTGTTTAAAATGGCTGTGGTTAGTAAGAGACCGGTATTGAAACAGTTACAATTTCTCAAGCTCTTAAGGTACGGCCACACCAAAAGCGTTACCCGCGTATCACGCGTATAAAATCGGCAATTTTTCCATAGGGAACCATTGGTTTACGCGCGTATGAGACGCGTACGAGCGTTACATGCGTATAAGCAACATTTTACTCGCGTTAGGTGCGTATGAGGCGCGTATATATACGCGCGTACATATACGCGCGTACATATACGCGCGTACGAGGAGTTCAAAAAATTGAACTTTTTAAGCCGCGAACACACCAAGCGCGTACCTCGCGTACCATGTACGCGCGTAACGCAGCTAAAATGTTGCTTGACCATTTTGTGTCAAAAATGGTCAGATACGCGCGTAACGCGCGTAGATGAGACCGCCCAAAACTCCCCCCTCCCCCCCCCCCCCCCCCCGCCAGCCTGTGGCTGCGCTGGATTTAGGAGTCCGAGGAAGGAAACCCAAACGCCGCCGTGTTTGGGTGGATGATAGAGTTTGGATCGGGTTAGATTAAATAATCTCGGATATAAATAACCATAATCGGGTTAAATAACTTCACATGGTGTGTCTGGTGTGTTTCCAGCATTCGTAGTGTTGATCAGCAGAGAAATAGTCCGCCAAGACGTTGAGGTTGCTTAGCAATCAGAGACTCTGTCCATGCAAGTGAACGGAGCGTTCACTCTTCGTCATAACTATCAAACCAAACATCCTTCACATTCACCGAGCGAACCTTATGAAAGTAAAATGCACATTTCTCGCTAGAAATGTTTCCATAAACGCATTTAATGGCGTAACTATGTTAATATTTCCACCCAGAATAAAGAAAGTTGCCGGCCGTGGCTGCCATGGACATGGCTGCGCTGGAGTCCGAGGTAGGAAACCCAAACGCCGCCGTGTTTGGGTGATAGAGTTTAGATCGGGTTAGATTAAATAATCTCGGATATAAATAACAATAATCGGCTTAAATAACTTCACATGGTGTGTCTGGTGTGTTTCCAGCATTCGTAGTGTTGATCAGCAGATATATAGTCCGCCAAGACGTTGAGGTTGCTTAGTAACCAGAGACTCTGTCCATGCAAGTGAACGGAGCGTTCCCTCTTCGTCATAACTATCAAACCAAACATCCTTCACATTCACCGAGCGAACATTATGAAAGTAAAATGCACATTTCTCGCTAAAAATGTTTCCATAAAAGCATTTGATGGCGTAACTATGTTACTATTTCCACACAGAATAAAGAAAGATGCCGGCCGTATGCTTCTGTCCAAGCTCACTACTCTCTGCCAGTGACGTCGGGTCAAGCTCAACGCTGATTGGCTATTGCGGCGCGTTACTCGCGTAAAAAGTTCAATTTTTTGAACTCCTCGTACGCGCGTATATGTACGCGCGTATATATACGCGCGTATATATACGCGCCTCATACGCACCTAACGCGAGTAAAATGTTGCTTATACCCATGTAACGCTCGTACGCGTCTCATACGCGCGTAAACCAATGGTTCCCTATGGAAAAATTGCCGATTTCATACGCGTGATACGCGGGTAACGCTTTTGGTGTGGCCGTACCTTTACGCGAGTAACGCTCATACGCGCCGCAATAGCCAATCAGCGTTGAGCTTGACCCGACGTCACTGGCAGAGAGTAGTGAGCTTGGACAGAAGCATACGGTTAGTTATTTAAAACGATTATTGTTATTTATATCCGAGATTATTTAATCTAACCCGATCTAAACTCTATCGCCCAAACACGGCGGCGTTTGGGTTTCCTACCTCGGACTCCAGCGCAGCCATGTCCATGGCAGCCACGGCCGGCAACTTTCTTTATTCTGGGTGGAAATAGTAACATAGTTACGCCAATAAATGCGTTTATGGAAACATTTCTAGCGAGAAATGTGCATTTTACTTTCATAAGGTTCGCTCGGTGAATGTGAAGGATGTTTGGTTTGATAGTTATGACGAAGAGTGAACGCTCCGTTCACTTGCATGGACAGAGTCTCTGATTGCTAAGCAACCTCAACGTCTTGGCGGACTATTTCTCTGCTGATCAACACTACGAATGCTGGAAACACACCAGACACACCATGTGAAGTTATTTAACCCGATTATTGTTATTTATATCCGAGATTATTTAATCTAACCCGATCCAAGCTCTATCATCCACCCAAACACGGCGGTGTTTGGGTTTCCTTCCTCGGACTCCTAAATCCAGCGCAGCCACAGGCTGGGGGGGGGGGGTCTCATCTACGCGCGTTACGCGCGTAGATGACCATTTTTGACACAAAATGGTCAAGCAACATTTTAGGAGCGTTACGCGCGTACATGGTACGCGAGATACGCGCTTGGTGTGTTCGCGGCTTTAGGCGTGGGGGATCTCCATTAAATGAAGTGTATACGTAAACATTGTCATTTCAAGAAAGTCACATTGAAGAATTGAATTTCAAATAACATTTAAAATGAATGAGAAACTATCAGATTTCTCTTTTTTCTGCTCGTTAGACACAGTTTATGCAAAACAAAATGGCTGGATCCTTCAAGGTCCCGATATAAATCAATGTAACATCACCACGTTGTGATTCCAATGATGTTGAAACATGATGCTGCTCTCCTCATTTCAAGTCGATGAAAAGACATCAGGCCAAGAATGAACTAGAGTTGTCGGCATGGAGGGGTTAAAGAAGCAGAAACCACACCCATGTGTTTTCATAGCCTTTGTTTTACCTCATACTCTGGAGAGCTGAATTAAAGGGGTCCACGACTACAAGCTAGCCTACAACACAATGTGTTCTGTGGGGCCAAGAAGGGAGATAGAGATCTGTCTGGGTGGGGGTTTCCTGAGGACTTGCTGGAAAATGTATTGTGTCGCCTTTAACTCTAGTTCTGTATGATATTACAACAGATAAGAATTGGGCTGTGTAGGTAGGCCTACTCGGAAAATGTGATTGACAGTTGTGATTGGATGGCCTGCGCAGAAACAGACCTTTGTCTGTCTCTGTGAAACAAACCTTTGATCTTAGTTTACCCATAAGCCCTTGCTGTGACCTGGGTTGCTTTCATTTATAGAAACTGAGGAACTGTCTCATATTTTCCATGCAGTCAGCGGTGATCAAGACTTGCGGAAGTCAATACAGAGAGGGTTCAAAACAGACGTTCCGAGATAAAGAGAGAGAGGAGGAACTGGTAATGCTGAAGAAAATATAAAATCACCTGATGGTGAACAGTTGTGAGTGGATGCCAGTGTCTATTTACAGCCCTTCTAATTCACAAGCTTTCAATAATTAACAAGCATACAGATTGTTGGTTCCGGCTGGACCAAACAGCTGTACGACTGGCCCGAGAAAGGCAGCTCTTCAACGGCTGCAGTATTTCACACCAGGCCATCGGGTCCCCATATGACCCACATGTGTTAGATGGCCAGTTAAACAACGCATGTGAAACCATGTTCCCCTGTGTTGCACCAGAGCTGGCCGCGCCCTGCTCAGTGGTCAACACAAGCATGAGACTCAGATTTTGTCACCGCACAAATAGAAGGGACTTCTCGGACATCCAAGAATGAGATGCGCGTCTTAAAACTTCAACAATGGCCGAGCTTTTGTGTGGAAGGGGGACGCTTGTTTTTTTTCATTCTGAGCCATGAAAGTGAATTTGCCCAGCCCGGCGGGTCTATTTATATTCACAAGAGCATTCTTCAGCATTAGCGCAGTCACAAGCACTCCCAGGCAGCGAATAGAGCCTGGCGGTAGCATGGAGGGCCTCTCCATCAGCGTTCAGTGTCTGAGAGCAGCAACACAACTCTACCCAGCTCCATTGTGAACCAAGAGCACTCCATTCGGGCCAGGAGGCCTCCGTCTCGGTGGATTTAATTGAGAGATGCAGTTGAATTTGAGGGGCTTAGTAAGTCCACTTCATGCAAGGGCTGGAGATGACAGTGCTATTCATTATTGATACCGCAGAGTCATCCAAGGAGACTTACAGTTACGGATAGAGTCTTTTTCAGGAGATTGTGAGTCTGGCTTTTTGCTTAAAAGGATGCCTACAGCAGGCTGCATACACCGGGGATCGAACCCAGTACCTTCCATGGTCAACAGCCTAGGCCTAAAAAAAAAAAAGTTTGGTTCCTGTTGGTTGTCAGTTGAGGTCATGGGTAGGTAGGGAATTTATTTTATTTTTTTATTTTATTTTTTCCAGCGGCAGCGAATGATAGGTAGGTTGTTTTCATTTAAAAACGAGAAAATTCGCTCATCCTTGTACAGAATGAAGAGGTGCTGTACCAAAACGTAATTATAGAGGTGCTGTACCAAAACGTAATTACATAAAAAAAAAAATATATATTATTATTTTTTTTTTTAACCGCACTAACCACCTCACTACCCTACTTGCACTAATTATCTAGAGGTCTGTCTGTTATGCTAGCAGCATATGTCTGGATCTAACCTCCACGTGACTGCAGGATACTAGAGCAGTAGGTTGGAGTCTTGCGCAATCGCAGCGTCAGCCAGGAGATTCAACAAGGTATCTGATCCCATTCTTCCAAGTTGGGAGGCCGGATTGCATAGAGGCAACTAACTGGGGAAGGGGGCCTTGACACTGGGGGAGAGGGCCATTCATCCATTCAGCACAATGGTGACTCATGGTTTCGTTGAGAAAGGTGGGCAAACTGCTCGCTGACTGAGTACACATTAGGGCAGTACAGCCGTTCAAAAACAGGTTCTCTCAAGGAGTGTGTGTCAGCCCCGGAGTGGGGGACACACCTAACTCCAGTGAATCATGGTTCAGCAGGCTTTCCTTAGTGTAAACATGCCTCATGTCTCCACACACTGATGGTTTGGCTGTGGAGCCCACGTGGGACGCGAGTATCATAAATGTTAAAATAGTGCTGGGTTAAACGAGCACTCCTAGCACTTCCACATCCATGTTTATATAGACTCCTGGGACCCACAGGAATTCAATGTTTTTCTAATTATTTGTACATATTTCAGAAAGATTGTTTCTTATTAATCAGGTGAAATTACCAACTTTGGTTTTAAAGGAAAACTGTTTGCTGAACAGTTTTCCAGAACTGGTGACAGTACAAACTTCATATTTCGAAATTGAAGAACTCGGGAGGGATGATTCTCTCAAGGAAAGTGCCCTTACATTTCAATGCGAGTCACCACACCATCAGGAGGAAAACAGTTTTTTTATAAATGTCTACGCTGTTTCAGCAATTTGTTTGGCAATGACAAAGTAGGGGCTTTGTCGGATTGTATGCCTCAACCTCAACCTGAAAGAAGGAACATCTCCAGCAGACGGACACAAAACCAATTGATGGTGACGGTCCAACACTTCTGGCATGTGAATAATTCAACATACTGCAGGGGAAGGCGAGGGGTCCACACTGTTCATTAACTATTCACACACATTCACCCTATCCCAAGCTCATGATATCATCACACACACACACACACACACACACACACACACACACACACACACACACACACACACACACACACACACACACACACACACACACACACACACACACACACACACACACACACACCTGTGGTTTTGGCTCTGAAATTGACAGATGATTTGTCCCCAAGACCTGTTCAACCATAGATTTTTTTATTATCAAAAAGCTGATTATTTCTATTCACCAGGTCAGGTTTTTGTGAGCTCAGCCCTAGTATGAAATAGGGCGGCATCACGGACAATCTGGAGAAAAAGTGTTACCATCATAACACATTAATTACCATGTAAACCTTTGTGTTTCAATATGTTGTATATGATACAATGACCACTTGGTATAATAATTAAAATAAATAACTTTCTATCTCAAAGTTGTATAACTAGGCTCAAAGTGGAAGCCAAGTAATCACTCTTAAGATAAGCCAACCAGACACATAGTGTGAGCCATGGCAGAAGTTTAATGGCAGTTTCCATTTGAAAAACGCGTCATCTTTTTTTATTCCTCTTTTGTGCTTCTGTTGTTGACAAGCCAGCAAGGAGAAGCTCTGGATCTGCTGAAACAGATCTGTTGAGCAAGAGGAAGTGTCCCGTCTGTCACAACTCTAATCTGTCTCATAAAGCATAACACAATGAATAGCCAGCTTGCCTCTAACCCCGACCCTAAGCAGTGCTGAGGTGGAGAAGGCTTATGACATCACCATACTCTGATTAGGAGGCATTGTCTTAGTCTCCTCAAAGCGGGTACCGACTATGGTTAAGGACGCAGTGAAACACCCGCATCATGATCCTGCATATCGCATTTGGAATAGAAGCCGGCATTAGCAAGTGACTTCTAAATGCTGGGTGGAAATTTTTGGAGAGGTGTGTGCTGACTTGTATGGCAGAAACACTTAAAGGAATCCCCAGCGGTGAAACAAAAAAGCACTCCAACTTGTCGTTAGAGTATAATGCACACTCACACAGACTTGGGTGTCTCAATCGCAGAAACTCAGAGGAAAGTCGATGGCAAGGTAAAGAGTCGATTTCCATTTCATGCTTTCTTCAAGGGGGCGGAGGGGATGTCTGACTGGGGGGCGCAGGCTGGCTGGCACACTGAGAGACATTTTAGTGCTAAGACTTCTTCACCTCTACTTAGGGCCAAAGGAACCCACTCGCCTAATGACACAATGGGCACAGTCCTTTTCTGCTCCTTCCATACACTGGTTGACCTACATATAAAGCCATTGGCAGAAGAAAGTGTAATGCAGACATGACGATTCCCTTGACATGGCAAAGACCAGTTCAGTCCCTGCTGGCCCTGCAAAAATTCCAATGAATCATGCAAGCATCGTAGTTAAAACACTCAGTGCTTAGTAAAATACCCATATTTACAAAGACATTAGCAGATTGCAAGTAATGACACATCCTTACTACCTCATACACAGGAGTCAACAGAATAGAGAAGATGAGCAATGTCCGGTCAACGTCAAGACCAACAACAGTTCCTACCTACCCTTACACTGGTGGAAAGATGACATCAGACAAGAGGGTGCTATGGGAGACGTCTGCTGCTGGCCGAGCTCCCGCTGACATTATAAACACTACACATCATCCTCCACAAGTATGACTGATGACCAGCTCCTCCCTGCCTATGGAGATTACTCTTCCCAGCTTGTGCACAAAGAACCAGTTCAGCTGAATGGCCTAAATGGCAGCAGAGCTCCTTGCCACGGCGGCTCGGTCCAGCTGAATGGTGCTCATTGTGTCCCCAAAGTCACTGGGGGCCAGTAGAACTGAGTTGCTTTTTAAGAGAGCATTTGATGGGCCTGTGTTCTTCTCCAAGCAGCCCGACAGGCATTTCTGCATGGGTTTGCTATGAACACAGCGAAACTCAAACCCTACAATGAAAATACTTGTCAAGTGTGCTTGGACAACGACTGAAAAGGGGAGGTACACCCAAAAGTAGCTGAGGGGTGCTCAGTTTAAGAACATGAAACAAAAAACAAGCTAGCCTTTATTCTTTAGGCAAATGTCAAGCAACCAAGTAGGTTAGGCAGCAAGAGGATTGCGACTTGTGAATTTCACCAAAATAATGCAGTCAAGTTGTCCCCATCAGGGGGAAGTGCCAACAGTGACGTGACAGTGACCAAAGTAAGGGATGTGTCCAGCTGTTTTGGGGGAGGGGTTGGCTTTGATTTCATCGATTGACACGTGTGTAAACAGAAACAAACAGACAGTCTCCCACTCTCATGCGATTGCATAAGAAAACGTAAACAAACAAACGTGTTTACATGCGCTCATAAGTATATAACAATTGTATTATCAAATGTGATTTTAAAACGTCTGAATGGTAAGCATCAAGCAATTTTGGAAAAGGCAAGTCACAGGTGAATTTACAGGTGCATGCAGCTCTCTGGTCCCAACACCAGTTTCTATGAGTACGATACCTGGAAACAAGGCCTATGATAGTCATATAACAGATCCCATCTCTGGACGGCCAAGAGGATGGCCGCAGGGCTCATCTCTCCCCACTAGCAAGAACCCAAAATGTGAGTCACAGCCGTTGAGCAATACAGTGTGTCAGTTCAGTGGGAATCTGTACTCTTCCCCTCGTTCAATTTGGAATACAAGTCGACCTAACCTACTGTATAAAAAGGATACCATGGTGAATGGATGTACCTTTACATATCTCAAACCAGACTACATTGTTTTTACCAATTTGGGAAAAAAATTGAATAGATCAATAACATTCACGGGACTGAAATAAGAGTGTGAGCTTAACATGAATAGATTGTCGCTGAGAATGTCTCCCAGACAGCTAGACAGAGGCACGCCGGGCGGCGTCTTTGACATTCACCTCCATTAGTTCACTGATTTGTCCCAGAAACCTGATACAATGTACATAATATATCATAATATATATATATGTATCTTGTAATGAAATGGCGAGACATAAATTCATGAAACTTGAGGTAACGGTTAGTCCTTTCTTTGCCCCATTCGGTACCGCTGCCTGTCATGTAGTGTTAGCTTATTTTCTCAGCCTGCTACCACATCTTGTATTAGCTTACAATGAGCCGGATGGCACCGCGTTTTCTTAAATACTATAAGTCCGCGTCGGCTTTTACTTCTTAAAGGAGTTCGGAAAAATACCAACGGATAGGTGGACATGGTAAACAACTTCCTTGATGTCTTCACGTAGCTAGACACTCACAATGAACAGCTAGCTTACAATCTGCTGTAGCATCAGCCGTCACCCATCCTTACCTTCAGATAGCTCCAAATCCAACTCCGCCAATTGGTCTCGAACCTCTTTTGGTACACCAGACAAATCCATGGCACGGTCTGCCATGACTGGTAACATAAAAACAACAGTCCTCAAATAAAACGTCAACCTTCTACTGTGAAAAGTACTCCTTGAGACACAAAACAAGCAAGGAATGAGCGAGACAATCCATTTGCACGACTAGCCCCTCCGCCATAATGGGGGAAACTCACCAATGGCAAAGAACGGTCACGTGACACCGTTTACCTTGCCTGTACGTTAAACACTGCATGCGGTCGGAGGGGAAACGCTCGTGCGCACTCTTGCGCTCAGAGGAACGCATTACAGCTTTGGTGTGTTGAGAGTGCGAGGCTTACCAGGGGCGTAGCCAGAAATGTATTACATGGGAAGTTGGTAAACACATTGTAACGGAATAAGAATATGTAGCTGCACTGAAAATGTAAGATAGATTTACTTAAAAACTTAAAAATGTTCTCCCACTGTTTTTGTTATACTGTAAGTTAACTCCCCGTTTCAGCTCGAATTAGATTTGAAACTGAGGGCAGAGTGCTCGGGGACGTTGAACTGCCTCGGGATAAGCACTTCGACGTCACTTAAAGTTAATAAGGTCAGTTAAGTTCATTACATGGTAGAATGTTAGAAAACTGGTTGACCGACGTCCGAGACAGAATACTATGTTGAAGATCATAGACATATTACGACTAGTATTATTTATATTTTAGAATAACTAATAATGATATGAAAATATATAAATGCAACATCAATCTTCTGCTGATCTATTTTTCTCCCTTGCTGGTGATAGGGTTGACGCCATCTTCTGTATCCTTTCCTCTATACTTGTTTCCTCTCTCCCCTCTCTCTCTAATCCTCCGGCTCTCACTCTCCTCCACTTGTCTCCAATCTTTTCCTTGTCACCTCTCCTCATCTCTTCTTTCCTTTGTCTCCGAAGTAATTTTGATCCATATAGTAAAATTTCTAAAGAAGAAGCCCATAGAATGTAGGGGCCAGGTCTACACATTACACTACTAACCTCATCAGCCTACACTACTGCTCCAGAAACACGTCTGAGAAGTTTGGAAGGAGACTTTGTCTTTTAGCCCTGATTATGCAGCACTCATAAATAGGATCACAAAGGTGACGAACGCGAGTCGCAACATGCCATCAATTGCATTATATTTTGTCTATCTAAATCTATGGCAATATTTCCTTTCTAGAAATATACATGTAAACGTTTAACATACAGTAAAACATTTATTCTAGCAGGTCAAAAGGTCTTGTTGCTGACCCCCCCCCCAAAAAGATAAACTTCAGGTTAACTAAGCATAGTATTTGCATAATGAATAAAAGGTTAAAAAATAACATTAAGATGTTGTGTATTTAATTAAAACCGCAGGACTGCAAGTGATCATTTGGACATGCATGGAAAAGTAAGTAAATATATTCATATAGTACAAGTACAATACAAGGACAATTCTGAAATGGGAGTGTGAAAAAAACATTAAAACACTCAGGGCAACATTCACGTTGTTGCGTTCTCAGTAAATTGTTATTTTCAAAAGAATTCTAGTCTTTGTTAATATGTCAAGAACGCTTTTAACAATTTGCATATGACCAATTAAAAAAAACATAACTTATAATAGCTGACTTAAACTGACAGTCAAAAGGCATTGCAGAAATAATCTCAGACGATATAAACTATTGGGATAAAATAGGTCTGATAGACAGGTCTAACAACATTACTGAGTTGGGAAAATGAAATGCTTGTGTTAAACAAATTAAGTTTCTATAGTCATTAGTACAATGAGATAGAGTTCAAGAGATACAACAGCAAAATGTATAGTGCTTAACATAACACACAACGAAAGACATACAAGATGAAAAAGAAAAGTGCCAATGACAATCACTAAAGCTAACTATAGTTTGCATTTTCATTTCAGATGAACCATTGTCTTCAAAGAACAGCCAGCAAAATATAGTGCTAGCACAAGTCTCTACATTGTATGAAGAGTGAAATCCAGAAAAATCAACTTGAACAGAAAAAAAACGCCACAATAAACGTGCATACTTTTAGTGCATAAAGACATGTCCTTATGTTCATGAACAGAAATCCTACTTCTGCAATGTTTCACATTGCAAATAAATCACTGATATCGGATAGCTCAGGTGGAGAAACTTTACTGATTACAAAACCTAAAATTCCTTGTTTGGGAGGTTTTATCGACATGGTAGTCCTGATAAAAACGACCATGCACCATGACAGCAAGGGCCGTTAATATATACATGTCTTCGCATTATTCCCTCACTAGGAGGGCAGACAAGTATTCATCACATCATTCAGGGGTTATTTAAATTAAATTAACCCCAGTTCAAAATGTGTATTCTGTATCCGACTGCAATGGATTTTCATTCAAAATAGAAAACATCCAATATTGACAATTTATTTCATTCATAAGGCTGTTATTCATGCAGGAAAATGTATTTTTGAATGGGGTAGTCGGAGGCACCAATGTGATTTTAAGGCAAAATGATGAATCTCTGAGTGTGAGTGAAAGAGCAGTGATAAAGATTGTGAGCTCTGAACGCTAAAAACAAGTGTCAAGGTATTTTTTCCTGTAGTGGCAACTAGGGGTGTGCACGGGTACACGTGTAACCGGTTAGTAAATCATAACCGTTTAGGAAAAATAAGTCAACGAAAACCGTAAAAAACAAAAAACGCTGCGCCAGTTTCAATGGGAATCGCGACGGTCCATACTTTCAACATAGTTTACATATTTATAATTCAAAATTCGTCCCAGCCTTTATACCACGGATACTCTAGGGTCTATAGCATATAACCGCTTTTTCTGATTACAGTTTAATGTAACAGTAAGCTGACAACATCCTAATTAACACCGCACCTGCAAATTAACCGCACGGAGATAATCATGGCAACCGGTCAAACAAAGGTTATGTTTGCAATCATTCTGCTCGCGCATCCGCCTTGTTGATAAACAAATATCCCTCTATAGCGCGACTGCGGTTCACTTTAAAAAAATAATACTTTTTTTCATTAATAAAAAAAACGGTTAACCGTGTACACGAAAAAAAAAAAAAAGGGGTTGTGTAAACCGTTTACATTTTTTTGTAACCGTTCACACCCCTAGTGGGAACCAGACAGGACAGGGAGCTCTCTAGAGATGATGGGAGATCTGATGGGTAGTCACTATGGCTTAGTTAACATTTGGTTTGTTCACTGAGAGGTTAAGGGCTGTGTTACACCTCAGAAAGCAGCCAGAATCGAAGGTGAGAGGTCACACAGAGAAACGTCAATTCATACAGTCTCACAAATATAGAAATGGCATACATTTAAAAAACAATAAATACCATTAATAACCTGGTGTAGAGAGGGAGAGTGAGAGCTGGAAAGCGGGTATGTGAGTGACACAACAGATTAATTCCCTTCAGACTTGACAAAAAACAGTAAAATATATTGACGTATTGCAAAAATCTGCAGAAAGCGATTATAAAAAAACTTTAACTTGGTTGATTCTAATTTTTGGTTCTGTGGCCCAACTGGTGAGGATATGAGAGTTAACTTTAGAAGATAGCTGCCCATGTGGAGAACGTTAACACAAGCAAGTAGAAAAAGTCACATGCTAACAACCTAGCTATTAGTGTATCAGACCTTTAGTAAGCCAACTGCTAGCTTCTGATATACTTACACGTATACACAGAGCCACTCACACAGTTTATACACCTTATAAAGGGGTTTACATGAGGTACGTTTTTTGGGGGGGGGGGGGGGGGGGGGTGCAGGTTGATATGATCTTGACACAATAGGTTATGGGCCATACATTACACTTTTTTAGTGTATCCAGGCTATTGCATCTTTGATGGTTGAGTGCATTAGGATAAAAACATTGATTGAGCTCAAGGCCCCCCTGCAGCATCTGTAAGTATAAAAGCCCTGTGTGTTGTGTTTGGTTATTCGCTCGAACGTAGAAAGTTAAAACAGTTGCTGTGTTGATGTGTTACAGAACATGCGCCGATGTGTCCACGGGGAGAGTGTTGCTACGGCAGTAAACTCGTTAGTGATGCAGTCCTATTGAAGTCCAGTGAAGTGTTGTATTGACTGAGGGGGGGAGGCAGAGGGGAGGGAGATGGAGATGACAGCCGAGGAGAGTGGGGTTTAAAGGGGGGAGAGCAAGGTTGGAGTCCAGCCCCTGTAGTTTATGGCAGAGTGAACAGGAAGCTCTCTCAATAGTCTCAGTCTATTCCCAGAAGGCTTGCTGCTGAGCTCCAGGCTTCAGCAACATGGCTCCACTGGAGGGTAAAAAAAGAAAGAAGCGGAGGCAAAGGAGACAGGCAATAGTTCAGGTGTTCGGACTCTTTGGGGTCAGCGAGGTTTCTTTTTCCTTGCTCCGACTCTGCCCCCTGGTGGTGAAGTGTAAGCTATGCCTGGGCGGCGGTGACCTGGCTCATCATCTGGCACTAGAGTGGGACTGTACAGCCATGATGACGTGGGAGGCTCCGCCTTCAGCCCTCTGGTGGTGGTGGTGGTGGTGGTTGTTGTTGTGGTGGTGGTGGTGGTGACGCTGCTGGCCCATGCCCGCCAGCACTGACATGGCCATGGCCTCCGCTGCCGCCCGCGAGCTCAGGCCGTTGGGCCCCGCCGAGGGGCTTGGGGCCAGGGAGCTGTGCTGGATCACCGGGGCCGGGGAGCCGATGGGCTCGCTGGACTCCTTCATGCCCCCCTCTGCAGCCACATGGAGGGACGGGTGAACATACAGTCAGTCAGTCTCGGACATTCATTCATTTCTGCACAACTACAGAAAAACTGATAAAGGGGTGGCTGTTTTGAACCATGCAACAGGTGGAAACAGAGAGAGCCACCACAAGCACATTCATCTGAGTAGAGTAGCTGTAGGAGGAAGGGAGTAGGAGAGGGAGCCCACCTAGGTAGGCCGTCTTCTTCTGCATGTTGGTGACAGGACAGTCCTTATGAGCCAGCAGCAGCTGCTTCAGATGAGCCACCTCGTTTCGCAACAGTGACACCTCATTCTGAGAGGGACAGTAAAGCCAACGCGTCAAGTATCAAATAGACACGTGTTGTAGGGCTGCTTGAGCCACACAGCTAAAGCTGTGGATAAAGCACAGTTCCAGGTTGTTCTACTCCCAGCATTCAAGTACTGGGCTCGATGCCTGATACTGCAATCTACCTGCAGGCAGCCTCGAGCAGGAGGCCTCAACCCCGAACCTACTCCTTAAAGGGCTCATGTCATGGCTCCAGGTGTGGGTGTGATTGGCTGGTACAAGCCGTTTGGCACAGGGGAGGAATGATCTTCATAGTGACATCACAAGAGTGGGCGTGTACACCTAGATGTATGCTGGATAGATCAGTCTACCAGCCTACCCAGTGGACTGTAGCAAACGATGCTCATCTATTCTTCATATATATTTGGGTGGACACACCCACTTGTGATGTCACTATGAAATCATTCCTCCCCTGTGCCAAGCGGCTTGTACCAGCTAATCACACCCAAACCTGGAGCCATGACATGAGCCCTTGAAGGCCAGGGATCTGAATTTGCTATAAAAAAGGAGCATGATTCCCAGGCCCACTCACCGACAGCGAGACGTTCATGGAGTTCAGCTCCTCGGCCTTCTTCTCCAGGGAGCAGACCCACACCTTGCGCTTCTGTCGGCAGCGCGAAGCCGCCGCCCGGTTCCTCTCCAGGAAGCGCTGCCTCCGCTCGTCGGGGTCGTCCTCAGCCGTGCGTCGCCGCCTCCCGCCGGTGGGCTGGGCCGGGGAGAACTGGAGGGAGGGGGACACGTCAGGATGACACCCATAAGAGGTGGAGGAGGGGGGAGAGGTGACACCCATAAGAGGTGGAGGAGGGGGGAGAGGTGACACCCATAAGAGGTGGAGGAGGGGGGAGAGGTGACACCCATAAGAGGTGGAGGAGGGGGGAGAGGTGACACCCATAAGAGGTGGAGGAGGGGGGAGAGGTGGATGGATGAAACACACCAGAGGTGAAGGTGGGTTGTGAGGCAGAAAAGTAAAACAAGAGGTGGAGGAGTCAGACAAGTGAGGGGGTGGAAAGGCTGACAAGAGGCACCCGTTAAAGGGGGTGGGGGGGGGGGGGGGGGGGGGGGGGGTTGGTGCTGACAAGGGGCACCCATAAGAGGGGGAGGAAGGTTGGGAGCCGCAGGAGTGAATCAAACATGGAAGAGGGGTTGGGCAGGCCTTGAGTCACATCACAGTCTGAATCAGAGTAGAGTCTGAGTAATAAAAGGTTTACGAGAGTGTAACACACACACACACACACACACACACACACACACACACACACACACACACACACACACACACACACACACACACACACACACACACACACACACACACACTAAACTTGAATGTCTCTCAGTCGTTGGGTGCCTGCTGTGTACCTGTGGCTGTGCGGGGGACGGGGCGTCTGGGTGCTGCACCAACAGCTGGCTCTGCTCGGCCCTCTGGGGCACCATGGGACTGCAGCCCATGCCCATCATACCTCCCATGCCCAGGCCGGATGGGCTCTGCTGCGACAGCGCCGCCTTCAGACGCTGCAGGAAGAGGAGCAGGAGAGGGAAGTGAAACCGCATGATTTGAGAGTTCCTTTGACAAACATCTACATAAAAAAACGTAGGTTATGTTGTTGTTAACTTCATAACACAATCATAATGAGCGTATAACACTCTCATGGGATTATTAGCAGAACAATTATTGAACCTTTAGAGGTAAAATGATCATGTATTCGTCATATGTTGAATCTAAGCAGGAGAATTAAGAGGAAGCATAAAAACATTGCTGACACTGTATGTCCGTTACATTAAGCAAATAATTTCTCAATACGTTCATGCAGAGTCCGGCCAAAGGCCATAAGTTTTTTCTACCGCTAACCTTTGAGGAAATGTTTGTTTTCTGATGACATTTGCTAAACTTAGTATATTGCAGAGGTAGCTAAAGATGTAACTCGAATGGCCCATCCAGTAAGATTTAGACCGATCTACTTGAAGCCAATGGACAAAATCAGTAGTTTCCGATTAATCGGATGATTCTTTTTTTCTTTTTCATATATCAACTTAAAAATAAAAACTAACACGCCAACTTAACTAACCCCCCAAGCTTCCTCATTTTCATCAAGAGAGCTGCACCACAACGAGTTACAATGTGTCATCATTTAAGTGTGGCTACAGTGTGTGGGGTAAATAACCACCATTTAAAGAAATATTGCAGTCATATGATGATGAAAGCTAGACCACAGGACGGGCCGGGGGCTGAACCAGTACACAGACAGAACACAAGAGATGGAGTTGGGGCGGAGGAGAAGGAGGCACAGGAGGAGGTGGGGGAGCAAGAGGGAGCGAGATAAAGCAAGACGGAGACAGAAATAGAAAGAGCCAGAAGGCGAGTGTCTGGCCGTGCGCTGACCATCTTTGCCTCGGAGTGGATGCTGTAGCCAGAGGGGGAGCTGGAGCCACTGCTGCTGCCTCCCATGGGAGGTCCAGGGATCCCAGGAATGTTGGGCACCATGCAAACGGGCCGGGCCAGCTAAGGAGGACACAAAATAATAATGCATAAGCACTCTTACGATGAGGCAAATCAGAAAACTGGTGCTGAAGGCCAAACATGCATGGATTGCCTATTGAGCTGTGTGTCTGTATGCATGGTTCAGAAAGGATTCACCAGGACTGCATGAAATAGATGTAGAATGACTGTTTAGGCTTACGTTGATGACAGAGGGCATCTGCACTGGTCCTGGGAGCACCGGCACTGCATGCCCATTGGGGAGCATCATCATGGGGTAGTGGCTGGTGGGAGAGCTGTTTGTGCACACAGAGCAGATGTGATGTTATCGTGTTGAACTGCAGAAAGGGCTGCATTCAATCCAGGAGGGGAGGAACTTCAAGGGACCATTTGGGCGATAAGCTCACCCCAGGGTGCGATTGGAGGGTGGTGTCTGGGTGATGACGGAGGTGGGGGAGGGCATGGTCGGCTGAAGGGCGTCGAACCCAAGGTGGAGCGGGAGGGACCCTGGCCGCACGATGGTTGGGGTCGGGGCCGAGCTGCGGGGCGGGGTGTCCTTGTGGAGGGAAAGGGGTTCGACAGTTAGGTCAAAACGTCGACAACACCTGCGGCTGAGCGGGTTGGGCGTGGCTCAGCTTGTGGAGGACAATAGGCAGAGTTATAACTGTATACTTTGATCAGATATTATATGAATCTAGGGACTACTGTGTGGATTGGGGGTTTAAAGCTAACTATAATAAAACATTAAGCCTCAATTTAATGATGAACACACCAACAGATGATGCATTTCAGGTTTTGAATGAAGATTTTTCTTTTCCCTCCATGTCATCCATGTCAATACGGCACCCTGGATAGCACCAGGGAGACTGGGACAACGCTCGCTCTCCTACCCTTTTCATGGACGGGGGGTCCCCATAGCCCCCATCGGAGTCGCTGGAGATGGAGCCGGGACTGCACGGCGGGGAGGAGTCCACCTCTACGGGGTCCTCCTCCTTCACCTTGACGTCCGACGGCGTCTGCAGACCCTGAGCGGCGGGGTGGCTGGCTGCTGTGAGCTGAGGAGGGGGAGGAGGGGGAGATAGAGCAGGGTGGTGTTAAGATCCCTGCCATCCCTACCCCGGCCCGGGCCCTAGGGGACTCGGGAGCTCTGTAACTCAAGATGAAGTTGCTCTTGGGTCATGAGGGACAACCCACTTATGGCGCATCACATTAGAACCGCAGCCATAGGCGTAGAACACAAGCTCAGTTGGACCGCAATCTAGACTATTTGTTCCAAGAGCGTGTTCATTGAGCAGCTGTTGAACGAGATGGCAAGTTAAAAAAGCTTATTTCCAGCAAGCATCGTTGTCAGTGTTATCCCAATTCGAGAGAATATGCAACTGATTTCACTGCACTTTAGAAAGCGATGGTTTCTATTCTATGGATTCACACAAGGGGTTCAAACAAATTCCTCTCTATTCGAACGACACATGGGGCATGCAGATGTGCAGGACTTTTTCATTATGGTTTTAATTATGCCAATAAAGGAAATTGATATTCTACAACCAAGATTACATTTTGCATCCGTATTGGGAGGAGGAAACATACATTTAAGGATCTGAGCTGTTCTGTAAGACTAAATCAGTATCCGGCATAATAAATGTTTGACGATCAGTGGTGAAAAAGTGTGATTTCTGCTTCCTGCCATTGAACACAGACAGGGGGGTGGCCTCCGGCTCTTACAGGGTTCTTGGACCTCTTGTCGTCATCCTCCTGCGCTTTGCGGAACTCGTGTTCGAAGGAGCTGGCCAGCTCGTTGAACAGGCCCACCTCCTCGCAGTTCTTGAGGAAGCGGGTGGGCGTTGGAGTCTGGTCTGGTGGAGGAGAGGAGTGGATGGGCGGAAACGACAAGAACAAATGACTATTCAATGAAGCGCCTTTGCACTCGGATCACACTCTGATGTCTGACGCCGCTAAATATAGAACGCGCCAGATTCATCTGGTTTGGATAACAGGGACACTGTAAAACACAGGCGAATGCTGGCTTTGTTGGTTTTATTTATGGGAAAGCTAAATTTGAATCTTTTGTTACTTGTTTTTATGCTTTAAATAGATTTTACTGCCCTGGAGCAGAGCCACAGAGATGCGTGTATAATTGAGCCTTTTGCATTTAACTCCTTACCTGCAATAATGACCGAGTCCGTTCTGGCTGGTCCAAACTTGAGCGTCATCTCGTGCTTGTGTTTGTGTACCGCCAAGTGGTCCTCGTTTGTAAAGCCCTGTAGTAAGCATCAAGGGAGAAATGAAGGAAAGAGAAGGACAAGGAGGCAACAATACATGAATTAGTCTTCACAAGGTTGGCCACAGCCAACTGAAGAGTCATGGCACCTAAACCCATAAATATCAAATGTCCGATAATCAGAGACAGAGAGGGAGGGAGACGTTCTCTCTGAGATGTGTCCCAACAGATGTATACTGAACCATTGTGCGTTAGCCCACAAAGAGGAATATCCGTGTTGAATAGTAGCCTGCGCCTCAAACGCACGGTATCAGTGTCTCCTATAGCCCCGGGACGTGGCCTCAAATATCTCGGCTGCATGCTACAAAGCCAGAAAGACGAAATAGAACTGGGAAATGGCGCGATGCACTCAAACAGTTTCCAGGGAATATGAATAGTCTTTATTTTTACCACAAAAGGAAGTGGTTGAACACGTTAAGCAGTTAAAATTGACAAAATGGTGGCACGGATGAGGTCCCAAACACTCAAAGGGGTTGACTTAGGAAAATGGGCTGTGGCGGCGGTGACGCCAGCCTGTTCCTCATGGCCTTACAGCCTATTCCTGGCCTCGCATCGACGTAGTGAGTTCAGTCGGTTGCGAGAGTGAAGTGGAAAACACAGTCAAGTGTCGGGCAGGGGGGAGCGGGCGGGGGGGGGGGGACGCCTTATTTTTAGCCACGCCGAGCAGCATCACCACCGATACAACCGCAGGTCTCGCTGGTCTCTTACAGCCAGGCCCGTCGGGGCAACTAGGAAACTATCTCCGGCTAATCTCTCTGCAGCGCATACTGCCAGATACCATTTCAACTGCCCAAACTGTAAATAAATAAAGGCTGGCGGAGAACAGGGTTCCAAGTAATGTTGTCAACACGTTGGAAGGAAAAGTCCTCGGCCCAAGACGTTCCCAAGACGTTCTGTAAGTCCTGTCCCGGCCGTCGCTTCCCGGTTAGTGCTGGGGCTCGGACCCCCGAGAGGGGAGGGCCAGGTCTCCAGGTCTTATCCAGGTCCCTAACCAGTCTCTGGATTTTTAATACTTCTTAGATTGAGTGACAATAATCCTTTTTAAATAAATTATGACATACAATCATGATATGTATTCAATCATAATTCATGAGATGTTAAGTGAAGGATGTAAGGTTTTTTTGTATGTTGTATGGGTTCTGTAACAAAGTGATAATAAATCACAACATCATCTTGCTAGCAATGTATAATATATTAATATTATCACATCATTCTCAATATACGTTTTTTGATAAAACTCATATCCCTCCCAAGGATAATGATTAAAGTCATCTTTACTTCATCCAATATGATAATCATCACAATATAACACTTGGTTAAGAACATAAAACTGCATTACTATACCCAGTTATAGTGTACCAAAGGCACACAACACACACAAGCCCAGGTGTGTTTACCCATCAGCCAATTCACACTTAAATAACCAAGACACTTCAACCTTGAGGGTGACAAAGCATGCCCCGTTAAACCAACATTGACATCAGTTTGACTTCCATTGTGTCTACACATCGATCAAACGGCTAAATAATGAATGATATCAACAGATGAAATAAGCAATGATTGTTTACATGTTTACATCACAGTGGGTGTCCATAAAGTTTTTGAGGGGAAAAAGGAAACAAGCAAATCAATTATTTACTGGACTGCTTTGCGTGTTGCATTGCCTTACCGCCTACGGTCAAACCAATCTCACTGTAGAGCAGGCTGAGGCCAGTTGAAAGCAACAAATTCTAAATCACACTTCAGAGTAATGCAACCATAACCATTCGATCCGTCACAATACAGTGGTCTTATCTTTGATCCAGGGTATCTAGTTAGAGTATACCGTCTAATATGGCGATACTGTCTGAGCGATGTCGTCTGGCTAATTTAGCAGAATTACCCAGGGAGAGGGGCCAAACCTCCATTATCGGTATCAGATCTGGTGTATCCCTCACAGACAGGCTTAACTTCACTTTCTCAAACACAGCGTCTTAACCGGCTGCCAGAGTACAAACCAACCAGCAAACTGTTTGATATGGCCAACTTCACACTACTCAGGTGGGAGCATGCCAGCCTGGGCATTGTGGGATTCTTTGTGATGAATAGACAGTGTAGTCCACTTGATACCAAGTTAGGACCATGTGGATATTGGAGACACGGCTGGCACAGAGCTGATTCATACCAAGGACTCAGACCTGTGTTAGCAGGGAGCAGATGTCTAAGGTGGCAGGTTGAAACAGTAATATTCACCCATTACTCATTTCAAACACTGGTGAGTCACCGTTAAATCGAGACACTGTTTGTTTCACAAGACGGAGTGTAACAGACAAGACAGAATGCCGTCAGAGGGAAGCTCAAAGTGAACGTCGGCTACCGCTGTAGGAAACGTCAGAACAGTTGGCAACTCGCAACATGATATGATGAGCCAAACAAACAAAGCTGTTCCAACATAAATATATTTAATTGATACATTAAACATTTGAAATAGAATCAATGTCAATATCAATTTCAGCCAACTTCCCCAAGGCAAGCAGTACACAGACAATACAATGCTCCCTCCCCCTCACCTCAACAGCTGAACCTAAGGCAAGCAAAGAGATAGAGAGGGGGGAGAGGGGGGAGAGCTTACCTGTCCACAGCCAGGGGCAGCACACACAAAAGGTCGGTCATCCCCCATTTTTGCAAAGAGCTTGCAATGTAACTGTGGGAAAAGAGAAGAGGAAAACATTGTTGTGGCTTTTCTTCTCTCGTCTTCTTGATTTGTGAGTCGCGCATCCAGCAAACAACACAGCAGGGATGCTGTGGTTTGTTGTCGGTAGTCGGGACTCGGGAGCAGGAAGCAGAAAGGCGTTTAAAAATATCCCTTTCAAGAGGGAAAACACACACACACGGAGGTAGCAGGACAAAGTTTCCCTGGTGACACTTCCATTCACGCAGGGGGCTTCTGCTTGGCCAATGAGGACAGTTTACAGAGAGGGCAACGGCTACGGACTACACAGTCATCTCCCTCTACCTCCCTCTACCTCCCTCCCACTCCCGCCCTCTCACTCTCTCTCTCTCTCTCTCTCTCAGTCAGTCTCCACCACCCCCTCTGTTCACTTCTCAAACAGCTCCTACCTTCTCTGTACGAAGGCAGTTAGCTAAGTTCCTCCCCCCTTAGCTATCTCAAGATAAATAAGCTCCTTTCTCCTCTACGGACGCTTACCTTTTGCAAACCAAATGCAATTCTACAGCACACATTTCTTTGGTAGACTACCAGTGAACCCTAGCTCCGTACAATGTAGAGTGTGCACGACACAGAGAACCTTGCACGTTTACTTTCATGTATGGAAGCATGCGTCAGTTGTCTGCCTAGGAACATGGACCCATGTGGCGTTGGAAGGTCAACAGACACATTTAGATGTTATTTGACCTTGTTAAACACTGTTCATGGAGAACATTTATTATCATTGCTGGCACTAGCATAAAAAAATGGGGAAGTTCACTTTGTGGGAAATTCCACCATGAAACCCAGGTGGACATTACTGGAAACACACCCGCTCTCCCAAACTATTGCCCAATACCATGGACTAGGCCTAAAAAAATTTTTTGTTTGGTTCCGGTTTCCGACCGACCCTGTCAATTTATGTCCGACCCAAATTATTTTATGAGTTTTATAAAAAAATAAAAAAATAAATTTTTTTAATGTAATTACGTTTTGGTACAGCACCTCTATAATTACGTTTTGGTACAGCACCTCTTCATTCTGTACAAGGATGAGCGAATTTTCTCGTTTTTAAATGAAAACAACCTACCTATCATTCGCTGCCGCTGGAAAAAATAAAATAAAAAAATAAAATAAATTCCCTACCTACCCATGACCTCAACTGACAACCAACAGGAACCAAACTTTTTTTTTTTAGGCCCTAATCAACATCTGTACATGTCAATGTGTATTCTCAATGTGTTTTCAATGGGTCTTCTCAGTAACAACACTTTTTTTTTTTTTTTTTAATAATGGTCACTTGATTCACAACATGGCTTAAAACAAATGATTAAACCAAAACTATAACGAAAAATACCAACCTTTAAATTGTATGATGTCAAAATACTACACAGGAGAAAGGGGGAGCATGCCCTTTACTTTGTGGAATAAAATATAATGTAACAATGTTGGGGTTCACAATCAAAGAACAGAGTGGAAAAGTTTGCAAGTCCACTTAATCTGTTGTTTTAAAACCCAAGATTTCAATCGGGTGACAAAACAAATATTTTAAACTTCTTCCCAGAGTACACGCTATTGACCAGAGTTAAATATGCACACGCCATTGTTTCAGTACGCATCTACTTGCGACCGACACTGACCTGGTACCAACTAAGGTCGAGCAGTCCCTGCAGCCTCTTGCTCAGTTGTCTCCATGAAAGAGCAAAATTGTTGCACAGAAACAACACACACACACACACACACACACACACACACACACACACACACACACACACACACACACACACACACACACACACACACACACACACACACACACACACACACACACACACACACACGCCAATACTATCCAGCATAAATTTACTTGCACTGCAGACCGCGATTCAGGAATTTTACAAAGTTTTACAAAGTTTTAAATATGGGAATGTTGGAAAGCAGGGAAGGTTTCGGAGAATGAATGTGGAGTCCAGCTATTACACAATAACCCATTCCACCACACGAGATGCACGCCAATGTGCATGGCTCTTCCTGTGTGCGCAAACAGACGCTAAAATAAACAAATACCATTGAAATATTATGTTAATCTTTTAACAATGCAGCCTCTGCCAATGTTGACAAAGTCACATCAATTAACAAGGGCGATAAGTGATCAATCTGTGCAAAAGGCCCCACAAAAGCCAAGCCATTGAGAAACCCCTTCACTCCAAATAGCCTAACCGTTCCATGGATTTGAGCACACTAGTGGCACCAATATGTTTGAGTGGGACAGATTATTCATGCTGTTGGCACGGGTATAGCTTTATGAATGTTGTCCCAGTGTTGAAGTCAGGCTTCTTTCCTCCTTCCATCAGTACTGCTGAGGAAGACCGCTGTCCTGTGCCAACACATGATTCCTGGTCTCCTGCACTTCAGCTGTATGGCCTTGCTTGCACTTTTGATTGTAATATGTTTTACCAATTGTCCCTCCCTCAGCTTACATTCTTTCATTGGAAGAAGGGAACTACTCCGATCCCCCGGCACAATGATTAAAGGGCTGATGCCGTTGTGCCATTTGATTTCTTGCAGACCCCCCAGGTTCGTGAGAGGAAGGCAGCATGCCATTGCGAGGGCTCTCGCAAATTGCTTCCAATCCACTGAGTCAACTTGGGCAGAAATGCATCTGCAAACGAGATACTGCAGCCACCTCATTATACCATGGGTGTGGACAACATATGGAAACAGAACCATCTGGCATTGATTGGCTGGGGAAGTTTACATTTCGCTGCAGGCCTAGACATGGTAGAGGTCCACATGGCCTGGCTCACGCCGACATGACATGTAGGATTACGGTTTTGGGGGTGGAAGACACTTCTGCAAGAACCACACAACCTAAAAATGTATAATGTAATGATATGAAGCAATAAGATGTTTAAATTTGTCCATCACTCCTACTATCCCCTCTTTACATGTAGGATCATGCAAGTAAACCAACTCAATTTACTTATTCTTCTACTAACTACCTAATTATTAAGTCGTTGGCTAGTTCATAGTAGGAGTAGTAACAGATCGGAAGAGAAATAGAGTAGGTATAACTGTCAACAATAAGCGACATGGTGAACGGCATTGAGCTAAACAAGCTAACTTAATACACAAAACCCTAAAAATTAGGGTAAATGGTCGAGGATGACTGCCCACTAGCAAAGTGAGTCCAGACAGCCGTGACCGACCTCAAGAATATACTCTGGTACATAAATCACTGTGATGCCCTTTCACATGATTCACATGATTGATTGATGATGATGGAGCCACAGATTCCCCCCTACACCTATTTATGCCTCCATTCATCCAAGGTGACACAGATTCCAAATGGCCCCAATTCTATCTCCATTACCACTCATTGAGCCCATCATCCTGCTGTTAACTTGGATTTCTCAGACTCAGCAGGTGTAGGGGAACGGGGCCCGGCTATAATCAGCCACAGCCATTCAGTGTTTGATGGAGACTGCTAGGAAACTGACTAAACAAACTGTATTAATAGCTCACGCTGCAGCCGCGACTCTGGAATCTGAGGCTTGAATTGCCAGAGGGTAGGGGAGACCCCCACAGAAAAGAGGGCAGAGAGAAGGGAGAGAGAAGGCAAAAGACAGAGAGCGTGATTGGTTTAACATTGGATCAAGGGTATTGGGTAGATCACAGGTGAAGCTGAAGTAAATATAAGCTGTATACACTGGGAGACAAGAGCTACGCTGCAGCTTGCTGGCAGCAACAGTTAATGTGCATTACTTATAAGTAAATTGAAGCTGAGGTGTATTTACCAGTGAATAAACATTAAACCAACATTGAGCCAAAATACATGCATGACCCTATGCATTGTGTAGGATGGAATTGAACCTCTCAGACCATTTACTCGTATCCATTTTGAAGAAGCATTTCACATTTGGTAGCAGTCAAACAATTTTAAACATTTACAGTCACATTCAAATTAATTTAAACATCAGCCGAGCAAGAGTAAACTACTAAAAAGGTTCAGTAACACTACTATTGCACCTTCAATTATATTTGAGGTTAATTTAGATTGACATTTGCTCTTAATAATTTAAAGAAATAATGTTGATTTTTCATTCATCTCTAACGTTTGGATTATTGTTGTTTAAATCGGCCTTTGCCCCTGAACAACACTTGAGCATGTTGTGGAATTATATATTTTGGTCTCAAACATCACCTACATAATCAAGGTGTTGACAGGTACAAAGACGGGCAGTGTTCATGAGCTGAATTGCAATAACAAATTCGTCATTTCTTGAGACAAACAAATATTTTAGTGAGGGGTATCCTGCAGACCGAAATGTAACCTTCTGGCATCGTTTAGGGTGAGATCTACAGGTAAACAACCATCTGGTTCGTGTAATAATCATGTAACAGGTCAAACGTTGCCTAATACAACGTTAGACACCTTTAGCCGTCGTGTAAAGTTGATTCTAGCCTCCATTACCCTCTGGCTTTGCACGAGCAAACTTAGCCCTGCCTTTTCCCGTACAAGACCGCCTATTCTTTTCACTAATTGGTTATAGGCAAATCTAACGAAAACCCATAAGTTAAGCATAAAGTTAGATCATGTCAATAACCGCAACAAGTTGAATGTCATTGGTAAAAGAGAAGCAACTTTTCCCTCTAACGTTATTGAAATCAGTTAGCTGAACCAGCTAACGTTAACTACATGCAGGCCGCTTTGGGGGAACATCACAGATTGTACTAGTGCTCATGCGAACTTACAGCGTCGTCGGGGACTCGGAATAAGAGCATTGTCAACTAACCATCAAAACGTTGCTTTGATCACCCATGCGGTTACTTTTTTGATTTGATATAAGACTCGAGCACCAACTTATTGAGTTGAAATAGCAAAAGCTAGCAGTTAGTTAGCAGTCTGACACTTAACGGCGAGCGAGAGTACAAGCGAGACGTTGTATCTACCACAACAGTTTTGACAACTAATTGAAAATAACGAATTTAAATCAGACAATAGGACAGATTTGCGCGCTTGGTCGCACTTTGTAATACTTCAAACTGAATTAGACATTGTGTAGTAATTTGAAATGGTAATCAATTGTTTACAAACTCACCTTTGCGCCCCTATCTCCGACTCCCTCTCCTCTCTCCTGGAATTTGACACTCCCCTCCTCTCTGAAACATCGCGAGGCCCACGTCACGTTAAGCATGGACAACATGGCGAGACATGACATTTCAGACATTGGCACGTTAGGTATGGGTCAACTTCAACGTCAAACAAAAACACGGTGCGCGTCAGGGGGATGGCTGACCATAAATAAATGAGAAAAAACTATTTGCAGGCATCTATTTAAGAAAAAAAAACGGACTTAGTCTTAGCGTTTTACTTCCCACATGTTTTTAGGTTGTTCAAGATTGTCTATTGCGTTTTAAGCAAAGGATTTAACACAATTTAACTTTTATGTAATTATAACCTTTATGATGAATTATTTCGTAATCTAATATCTATTTCATCATACAGACCGAACTAATTTAAATGTGTCATAATTATGCATGTACATTTGTGGCATGGTCGTTTTTGTTTTCGTGTACACGAAAACATGTATGCACATGGAGCATACATGTCTATATTTACAATTGTTCTATATCAAGTGTTAAAAAATGAGTCCTATACTTCAAAATATTTGCAAGTCTCTTTTGCAATGCAATCATGCATACAATAATGTATTGCATAAATAACAATGGCCCAACACCAGTATCGCACGTGATGTGTACCGACTGAAACAAGTGGCAGGATTTACATGTTAAGCAGAAAGCCAAAATTTTCAGTTTGCCAAGATTTGACTAATCTCAGAACCATGGCGATTCATGCTGTGAGTCTAACCTAGAGCAAACCTAGCACATAGCAGGTTAGCTCTGAGATAACCCCCAACCACAGCTAGTGTGTTTGGTCCAGTGTCTTCCATCCTATGGTAAGCGTACCAAGGGTGGTACAGTGGGTTACTTGAGGTGGTACATGGGATTTTAATGTTGAAACAGAATCATTTACAATAAGGGCGAAATGAATAGATAATAGAAAATAAATATATGAATATTATGTAGTAAATGAAATAGTATGTTATTTTAAAAAAAGTTTTTCTTTGGGCTTTCCATAGTTTTCCATTGTCTTGTTTTCCATTGTTTAGTTTTCCATGATTTGTGTTAATTTTTGTTTGCTAGATAAACACACTGGGAGCATAAGCGACATTTTAATTCCCACAGGCCATTAGCCTGGAGATCATCCTGATCAGGTGACCTCTCATTCTGTTTTGCCTCACAAATCAGTCTGGACCTCTAGTCGCCCACATCGTTTTCCTGAAATTACAATGTAATCGGGCCAATCGGGGTCAATGTCATAGGTGATGACATGAAGGGCCGATCATTGACTGTTTCGTAGTCGATGACCTTAATACAGGCTGCTGCTGGCAAACCAGTAAAGGTGTCTCCCGAGGCAACAAGCGTAAACGTTAACATTTGTAAACACAGCCATAAGTACAGTTATTGCAGAAAAAGACTCAATAACAACTAACAACAACACACGCCCACTGAATTTGACGTGGGTGGCAAGATGTCCAGACTGATCCGTGTAGCGAAACAGAATATGGGGTCACGTGCTCAGGTCTCCTGCCCGGCCATGACCTTCTTGCAGTAATGATTGTGTATAAATGGGGGTCTGGGAATCTCTGTCTCATTGGTTTTGACAATAGCAACAAACAACTTGATATGGTTAGGTCCAAAACTATTGTAATCCAAACATTTTCGAATGCATTAAGCATTGATGATCCCGTTTTCGTTTGTCTAATTGTTTCCCGAATAACAATTCCTCAAGTGAAGAACAAGTGTCTCAATGTTGGAGCGTTGGAGGCTTGCTGAAGTACAGTACTAAGGGGAAGCAATACTTTCAGCCCATAGAGTTAAATCCAATTGTTTCAACTGAACTGCTGACATCACACTCTGGATGAAACAAAATGTCTGAGCAAGGACAGGAGTGGGGGCTCGTCTCAGTGTTCATGGGCTTCCCTCTTTAAATGCTCGCCCTCAACTTTTGGAAATAAATATCCTTTCTGAATAGCAACAGGGGTTAGCGTGGTTAGAAATAAACAAACTGTTGACAGTTTGCTTTCTTGGAAGAAATCCTTCTTTACAAAAGTAATTTGATGATTACAAAGAAGTTACTTTGAAACCTTTGGATTTAAATCATGAGACAAAGTCAAAGAGAGACCCTGTGTGGAGACATTGAGAATTGAAAGACGGGTCCTCCCAAGTTTGGTATTGATTTTCAATGATAAGATTAAGAAGATATAAAAAAATCAAAAAACACTGCCCATACAATGTAAAACAAAACTCATGGTATTTCATTTTATAAGTCCTTTATCAAAAGCCCAGGCAAAAAATATATTTTTTCAAAAACAGTGAAATTAGTATTTTGAGGGTTAACATAAACAATATGTCAAATAATGGTGTGCATAAAGACTGCTATATAACTATGGGGTACATTTCCTAGTAACATTTGTGAGGGGCACAATTTTAAGAAAGGTTAAATTGACATAGAATTAGAAAGCACAAACATAATAAATTGCCTAAATATATTTAGTCAACGCAAACACAAACAATCCATTTTAAAATAATTAGACTTGGTTTACCCTTAAAAAAAACATCACAACACCTAAAGTAAAAATGTTCTAGTTTCTTACACATGTTGCATATTGGCTGATTATGAATCAAATTGACCTCCCTTAAACACAAATCCACTGTTGCATGCTTTGTTAACACCCTAAACCTTTGCATTGCTCACAAATTATTATTTTTGATTTTATTTTATTTATTTATTAAAGGATATCGAGCCTAATGGCTGTACAGTTAATTTCTCCTTTCATAAATATGGACCTTTTTGTGATAAAATAAATAACCAAACTGTCACAGTCATCTATATTATGAGACCACAAGATAAGACTGTTATAATTTCAAATCATACTTTTTATATTAATAGCTTTAATAGCATTTTCCGTTCTGAGGGAAAATTTGTTATGAAAATGGTTAATAACTTAAGTTGCAGACAAAAATAAACTGCCACACATATAACTCTGAAATTACAAAGTACGACTTGAGCGAAATGCATATGCTGATGGCTTGTGTGATCTGTGATCATCTTAGCAAATAATCCCTAGAGAAATAATACACGAGTCATATGCCTTCTTACATTAGCCGGCAAAATCTATGAGGTGGTCCCTGTGGTCTCCTTCCTCTAGTCTACCAGGAGCACATATTCCTTGATAGATTCTGGCAAAGGGAGTTCTTTGACTGCAGTGGGTAAAAACTGCACCCCAAGGCACTCCCGCACAGCGCAGCGTGCGAGCGAGCTGAGAGTGGGCGCCTTGGCCGCCATGCCGGTCAGCCGGGCCAGCAGTTCGGGGTTCTTACTCAGCTCTTTGGGGAGGGTGCCGTCGGCCCGTCGGATCTCAAACCTCCCTGCCGCCTTGCACAGCAGCTCCAGGCACTCGTCCTCCATCTCCGTGCCCAGCCCGCGAGCCAGCAGGGCCACCAGCCGAGAGATGGGGGTCTGGCCCTTGAGGTTGGTCACGTGCACCTGGGCCCCATACTCCAGCAGCACCTTAACGCTATCCAGGTTGCCCTTCATTGCCGCCCAGCTCAGCGGCGTGTCGCTGTTGTAGTCCAGATTGTTGGGAGAGGCGCCGCTCTCCAGCAAGGCCCGCACGCACTCAGGGTTGTCTTTAAAGGCGGCCCAGTGGAGCGGAGTGTCCTTGTTTCCGTCGAGGGCGTTCGGCAGGGCGCCGTACTCCAACAGCAGCTCAACACAACCCTCGTCCTTCTCTGCTGCATAATGCAATGCGGTTCGGTTATACCCATCCAGGGCGTTGACCTGGAAGAAAAACAAACAAAGCAAAACAAGACTTTGAGACACCCGTGTATCCGATAAAACACCAGGATTGATCTCTAGCTGTAGGCGTCGTAGGTTACCTCTGCCCCTTTCTCCAGCAGCAGCTCCACACAGTCTGCATCGGCTACCATACAGGCACAGTGCAGGGGTTTCAGGGTCCCGTGCATCCGGTTAACATCGGCTCCCTTGAGGCCAAAGTAAATGTAAACAGACTACATTAAATACCATATTAAGATATAATTCAGATGCATAACGATACTTATCACCGTTTTTACCTTGCGAATCAGATCCTCCACATTATCGTGTGGGAAAGAGCGGATGGCTGCGATGGTGCGAATGAGCCGCTCGGAGAGAGAGTATTTACTTTGAATGCTTTGCATGATGTACCACATAGTAGAGCTCATGTAGGGCAGGAGGACATGGCACCCGGAGTTGGGTGTCACCGCACGATCACACTGATTAACGGTACAATCTGAAAGACAAAAGTTTGTCAAATTGTATCACATGTTTTGGTTTTTGAATGCCTCTGTGAAGTTGGTGAAGTGTCCAGGCAAAGAGAAAAGTGTAGGATTATCACCCAACACTTTTCTGATCATTTCTAAGATCTGTACAACTAATTGTGAACATTTCACAGGATAGCCCTTTCATTTAATGGGTCGTTTGGATGATAAACCCTAGCTGCTTTGAGTTGCTGACTAAATATGTTCCCTGCTTGAATAGCAATTCCCCCAGAGAGTAGACGTAATACAGTTAGCGCAATATGTTGCAAGCGGTCAAATAATAATTGATATTGTTAAAACAACCAAAACCCGAACTTGCCGATTAAGAGCTTCATTGACAAACGATACCTTTTAAGGCTACCAAGTGCCAACAATGTGGCAACGCTAGCTGAGCGTGTGAAGGTGCGGAGAAAATGACACCTCAAGCTAACTTGTTAGCTAGCGATTAGAATCAAGCAAAAGTAACCATTTTACAACCAAACAATTTAATGGCACCGCTTCAAACAGCTTTCGCTTGTATCTGTATCTTGGCTTTGAAATAATTACAGACGACGTGCCATAAGACTTGGTATACATACCGTTTATTGTTCACGATTACAGAATTGGTAGAGCAGCCTTTTTCTTGCTTGTTGGACGTAAACACGGTGACGTGCATGCCACGGCCACGCCCTCTATTTAAAGGTTGGCCTGCACTCGTCCCCAACGCATACATGTATGCGTCGTACTGTGATCGGTTACATAATCCGTACATCAGCCTGTTGGTTCTTTACACTGCCTTTCCAAATATAGGTTCACTCGGTCGATGGTCAAATGCTCTGAATACCATCGCCTCTTATAGACGGCACGTCCCTCACAGTAAATATCTCAGTCGGCAATTCGAGCCACTGTGGTTAAAATGCCATGGAGCTCATTTGGAGAAATGTTCGGCAGAATAAAAGGGGACCACAAGAGGCAGACAAAGTGAACACATTCAAATGCCAAATCAAAATAATTTATTTTTTTGTGACATTTCATACAGGCCTAGAATTGTGTCTCAAACACTTAAGTCGATCCATTACTACATTTCCTTTTGCCACCCAACCCAAATCAACAGAAAATAACCCAAACATGAATTATAACAAAAGAAAAATTCCTGCAGTTTCTTGCAAGTCTGTCAACATCAATATCATTACCATGTTTCTAATATGATTTCACATTTCTTATGAGTAAGATTCTCCTTTAAAAACAAGTTAGTGCAATTATTTGTATTACACTAAATCACTAGCTGCTCCAATGCAATTAAAAAGTAATAACAGCCCGTGCTCAATTTGTGATATTAACTGCATCACTAAACCCAAAGTGAACTCACCACTTATTCTCACAAACAATATACAATATCTTTGAGTGATTTTGTTTGGGGGAGAGGGAGGAGGTCAAACCTTTTTGTTTGCCAATGCGATTTCGCACAACTTTGGGGAAACCAGCCTACCAAGATTGGGGGAAAAAGCGTTGCACTGCGGGATTAAATAAAACAAAACATACAGTGTGTCAAACTGTAAAATCTAAGTCAAACGGAAAACTCAACCTAAAAACCACAACACAATCTGGTGAAAAGCTTTCCTCTGCAAGCTCATAGTTAGAATACATTCTCCCACACACACCTCTATTGAAGGGTTATCACAATAAAGCATAGGCAGCTATACCTCTAGTTTTTTTTTCCAAGGCTCTAGTTTAACTAGGCTCAATATAACTCCTGAAAGACTACCTTACTTTGCAGACTTTCAAGAAGGTTAATGTTTTGTAGTTGAAAGAAACGTAACCTTTATTTATCCACTATGATCATAGGCAGCTGGCACATAGCACATGGAAATGGTCAGATCTTCGTGTACCCTTGAAGTGGCGGCCACATGTTTGTCATTGTCCTTGGCAACAGAAGTCTACAGCCTACTTTTGACACTATAACCTTGTTAAGAACAAATACACAAATATCTACTTAACCTTGATAGCCGGGGTTTCATGTAGATAAGCCAAGTCTAGACCATACCATTGAGCGTATTACATTTATATCTGATCAATAGCATACTCCTTAGTTGCTTTAAAAAAAAAAAGTTACCGTCCTATTATGTGGAGACACGTAAACAGAGAGCTTGACTGATACCATGTGTATACGTTCCAAATCCATTAGTGGGAGTAGATTAAACTACCTTCGATTAATCTACCTATAACAATCAAATTCTGGACCCAACGAGTAGGCTTGCTGGGTTCACGTAGGATTTAGAGGCTTGTGGACTTAAGCTTCAAACTTAATCACCCTCCTGACAGCCACATGGGTAATGGGTTTTCATTACCATTTCTCACAGGTGCGTTGATGCCCATCTTACCAAGGCTAAAAAATACCGCTTTAGCACACACTTCATTATTATCTATCGTGCATCCGACGACCACACCGTCCAGTTTCAGGACAAAGATTCAGCTTTGCAGCGGAAATTTAACAAATTTGAAGGAAAAAAACAAACATTAAAATCAGCCATTTCATTATACTCATTGCAACAGCAACGTGTAGCACTCCAAACTGCTCGCTTAACAATCAATGCATACATCAACATCAGTACACCCTTCTGGCAACCACAAGCACACAGGGAACAAAGAAAAATGATGTCTCATTGCGCATTAGTGATATCTTTGTATATGTACATAACATTTATGCATCTCCTTTTCTTCTTAGTGCATATGTTTGTTGCAGACCAACAGCTATTCTTTCAAATCAAGCGGGTGGAGGGCCGTTACAGGGCCAGCTCCCCCCCTCTCCCCAGCGGAGCTGAAGGAAAACCGCCCGCAGAGAAAACCAACCTCTTTTAGTTTTTTTTTTACCTTTCCTTTTGGATTGACTCTCAAAAGTTCCCCCTTGCTTGCTCTTTAGTCCTGGATGTCCCCAGTCTTACTGTCATTTGAAAAGCTTTTCTTTGGACAAAAGTTCCAGGGCAGGGGGAGGTGGCTACCATAAGGTTGTTGCTTTTATAGGTTATTTTTTTTAATATATATATATTTTATATATATATTTATATATATATATATATTCCAACATCTTTCATAATCAAGTTTGTTTTTGTTTTACTTTGGCGATACGGGCGGGATGTTCTGCTCTTTGCCAGTATGTCTGTAGCCTCCCTGCGGGGAGCTTCGGCGGGCCGGTGGGGGGCGTCTCTGGTCTCGGAACTTGAGGGCCCCGGTTCCCCGGGGTCCGTTCCTGCGGTAGTGGCCCTGGCCGTCACGGTCCCGCGGCGGTCGGCTCTCCTTGCACTCCCAGCCGCCCTCCCGGTCGTGGGCCCTCTCCTGCTTGTCCTCGGGCCCGCTGCTGGAGCCGGGCTCCTCCGCCTTGTTCACCCGCAGCTCGCGCAGCGGCTGACCGGGGGCCGTGGGGGGGGACGCGGGGCCCGCCGAGGCAGGGGCTGCAGGCGCCGCCGGAGGGGGGGCTATAGGTGGTCGCTGGCACACCTCGGCATAGCTGAGCTTACGAGGCTCCTGGATCCAGGCAGAGAAACAGAACGAGGGTAAATTGCGAGTATGTTCGAGTACAGCGAACAGTCAGTTTCTCTCTCTTTTAAACCCTCAGATCTCATAATCTGAACGCTCATTGGGATTGCTTTGAAAGTTTCCAACTTTGGGGGTAAAGGGGAGATGGAGAAAAGCAAGAGAGTTCAGAGAGTAGAGAGCGGGGATGAGTGAGAAGGAAACCCAAAGTCAGTCGTCTCGCAGCCATTTTTCCCCTCTATGCGCAAAAGTCTGTCATCATCGGGTCAGAGTTGAGAAGCATTCATAACTTTTCAAAGCAGTCCATGTCAAAATAGGTACCACTCTAACTCCAAATGAAAACATTCTGACCTGTGCGGGTGGGGCGACGGTGACGGTAGCAGGGCTTGGAGTGTTGGTTTTAACCGGTGCGGGGGCAGCAGTGGGCTGAGGCCGGGGGGCCACGACAGGCTGCGCCGAGGCCGGGCTGGTGGTGGTCACAGCTGGAGGGGCCGGCACCACGACGGCCGCTTTGGGAATCAGAGGCTCTGCCCTCTCGACTTTCTTCTCCGGGCGTTGGGCGCTGTTCAAACCAGGATATTTAATATGTGCAGGTTGACGCTTCGGGGGCATATTGCATTTCTGAAGATCCTGAACTCAACGTTGAAACCAATGAGGCGTCTCACCTCAGCACTGGGGGTCCGAGTGGCTGGGCAACAGGTTTGTTTGTGCTCTGGGAAACCGAGGGGACGTGGGGCGCTTCCTCCACCGCAGGGCTGTGTGCAGGGACTGCCGCTACGACGGCCTCCTTACTGGGCTGCTCCGTCTACAGGAGACAATAAGACATGGGGTCAGTTTCTTCCATTGAGAACAACAACAATTAACCACAACGTGATTAATGAGAAAACGGGAGACGCCGGTCTTCGTACCTTGTCCCTGTTCAAACCTCGTACAACGTCTGACATGCGGTTCTCGAGCACAGGCTCGCCCTGCGTGCTGACCACACAGCCAGGGAGAGGGGGGAAGTTGTTGGCCGCCAAGTCAAACTTGGGTGGAGACGGCTTGACCTCGATGGGCACCGCAGGCCTCTGAAAGAGTTTAAGTGTCAACATCAAAGACAACCTTCACAGGTCCAAAGTGTCTCCAGTAAGCCAACATTTACCGAATATATTTGTTTTATTCATCTTTCAAACCCTCAGATCTCATAATCTGAACGCTCATTGGGATTGCTGTGAAAGTTTCCAACTATGGGGGCAAAGTGTAGAGAGAGAGACAGCGAGAGAAAGCGAGATAGCGAGAGAGAGCGAGAGACCCAAGGCCAGTTATTTCACAGCCACTTTTTCCCTCTATGCGCAAAAGGATTTCTTCATCGGGTCACCATTGTGAAAGACTCAAGAAAAGGTTCAAGTCCGAGTCTAAAAAGAGCATTTACCGTGATGCGGTCGTCCTCCCGCCGCCTGCGTGTTCCTCGGTAGGTAGTGCTCCTCCTGCAGATAAAGGACCAGCCAGGCACCAGCATTGGTGGTCAGTAACAGAGCCATTGTTTTTCGTCCACATAATGCAGTCATGCCATTTAAAATTAAGATTTTGTAAGCAATAAAATACATCTTGTTCACGACAATCTGGAGACATCCAATTACATAAGAAAACTGACGGAAATCTGCAAGGACTTTACAACCCGATATTCAAGTCATTATGACGCATATTAAGATTCTGTAAATACTGCGAGGCTATATTAAGATTTGTATACCATACCCTGCGGATAGAAATATTTTTATCTGATCATACAAGTGGTGTGGAAGCAAATAATCCTGATACTTGCTTGACTCGCTATTTTCCCCAATCCCCAGAAAACACGACCCACTACAGCCGTCGAGTCAAAGGGCTTACCGGCCACGTCCCGCCATGCCGCCGTCGTCGTTAAGGTCCAGTGGTGAAGTAGCGGCAGAGAGAAGTGGGAAGGCAGACGCCAGGTCAGCGGGTGTCTGAGCATGGCTGTTGCCGTGGTTGCTAGTGGTGTTGTTGGAGACACAAGATAGGGGCTGGGGACTCCGCAGGCCGGTCAGACTCTCCAGGGGGACTGGTGTGACGGACGCAGGGGCCACTTCGCCCGTCCTACCCTGGGGCTTCACGTGGTTCCTGTGCCCAGAGGGGGAAAGAGAGACGCAAGAAATAATTTCAAAGTTAAAAATGGTAGGAAAAATCCACTGACCCTTCATATGAAACAAAAAAACAGCTTTTTGCAGGTAGGAGTAAGACAACATGCCATGTCAGAGGGGAAGTGTGCAGGCATGCAAGAAATTTTAAGTTGCCTTGGTACTTTATGTAATTCCCAAGCAATAAATGGAGCCACTTAAGCCACCTCAACATTGAACCGAGCTCAAGCTACTTCCCGTTTAGGATACACAACAATTCACCACCTTTCCTCAAACCCTCAGATCTCATAATCTGAACGCTCATTGGGACAGGAGTGAAGGTTTGTGACTTCGTTGGGCAAAGAAAAGAGAGGGAAAAGAGGGTTTAGAGGGGAAGGAGAGGAAGTGAATAGAGACAAAGCCAGTCAACCCACACCCTGTTTACCCTCTATGCGCATATTGATCTCATCATTGGGTTCGAGGGGAGAGATGCAACATTTAACCTTGCGAGTTGGAATAACCAACCAATGTACCAAAAACCTAATTTTCAAGGTTGCAAGTTCTTTGCCTATAATTTTAATTGCCGCTTTTAAATAATAAAACCCAACAGCAAGGCCGATTTGGGGTAATTCACATTTACCATCAACACTTAACACATAAACCCTTTGAAGACATTCGTCTTGATGGTGTGAGAATGCATTACCATAGAGCCGGCACAACACAAAAACCAAATTGCCCAAGTGACAACAGAAGAAGGGTGTTAAATGTTACACAGGAGATGAGAAGTTAAATTCTTTGGAGCCGAGGTGAAAACTGAATAAATTGGTCATGGCCAAACAGTCCATTGCAACCGTGGGCAGTACAAAGCTGAGATGATTAAAGATGCATGATGTTCACTACCTGGGAACAGCCAGTGAAGATGGAGAAATAAATGGTGATCAGTTCTACAATAGTTAAACTAGCAGAAAAGAGGGCATTTGGCTGCAGTTGCATGATGGGATGATAGGATGGGTGAAGCTTATTGTATCATATTTTGTACCTGAAGGCATTTATTACATTCTTTCTTGAATAGAGGGGCACACTGTGGGCACAGTAAGAAGATAGGGAGCACAGAGATTTAGGTCACAGGCGGGGAGACATTTTGACATTGTATTGCTGATTGATGATCAATGATCCTTTTGATGTGCAACACTGTAAAATGGCAGTGCATGTTGCAAGACAATCCCATTAGAAAGGGGTGAATGGACAGATACCGTGATAAGACCACAACACCAGGACCTCAAGCGCACCAAAGCTGGCAGAGAAAGGACTGCTTACCGGTTTCGGTTGAAGGGCCGAGTCATATTGAGCGAGTTTGATCCAGTTTTGTAGTGTCCAGCAGAGCCAAAGCCATTCACAAAGCTATTGTTTGGAAAGGGTGCCTGCAAATCAAAATGAAATGAAATTATTAAAATTCTGGACACTGAAATAAATGGCCACCATATATATCCTTAGCACATTCACTAAAATAACAGACCTAAACATACAATTCCAACAGTTCGGTACTTGCTCATCGATTGCTAATATGACATCCCATCAGTTTCTCTCTCTATTAAACCCTCAGATCTCATAATCTGAACGCTCATTGGGATTGCCTTGAAAGTTTCCAACTTTGGGGGTAAAGGGGAGAAGGAGAAAAGCAAGAGAGTTCAGAGGAGGAGTGAGCAGCGGAGTTAGAAGGAAACCCAAAGTCAGTCATCTCGCAGCCATTTTTCCCCTCTATGCGCAAAAGTTTGTCTTCATCGGGTCAGAGTTGAGAAGCATTCGTAAAGGTTCATAATAGTCTGTGTCAAAATAAGTACCACATAAACTCCGGAAGTAGCAGGGAGTTTGGTTGCTCATCGATAGCTAATTTGACATCCCCCTGAATGGTGCAGTTTTGTAATAGTAGCAGTTTTGTAACAGTATGAACATTGTAATTAACTAAATACAAATGTTTTAGCAAAAGTAAAATGATAGTCCGTGATCGACTGAAACATACAGGACAGGGTTGCCTCATGGAGCGTTTGGTTACTCTGCATCTCTGACGTTACTGCGTGTCTTACCAGAGGGGTTTCAAAATAGGGGGTGGGGGACTGCGTCCAGGTGGGGGGCACGATGCCGTACACAGGGTACTGCTGCTGTGGGTAGATATGTTGCATGTAGAGAGGAGAGTTGAACTGGGACTGGGCCTGCGATGGTTGGGCATACATGCTGTTGTCCATGCTCCGGTATCCGTTCTTTGCAAAGAACGTGTTGATTGCCTTTATCCTCGCCTATTGGGCATTAAGGTTCATTGGAAAGAAATAAACAAGGGCGGTAGAAGTTTAGAAAAATATTAATAAGCATCCAGTTGAGCCTCAACAGTACAATAAAGATCAATTGAATGTAGTCTAGCAAGCCATATTTTGCCATCATCTGAAGTCTGATGGCAGACTAGCTTAAATCTGGGTGAACATGACGCTTCAATTTGTTTCACTTCAAATGCATTAGTAAATCATGTTGCTGGAGGCGGGATCTGTAGACGCCCATAACATAGATCAGGTCTCTACCGGTGGCATCCGGACAAGTGAAACCGCAACCAACATGATATGGCCGTTAATCTTGGATGCAGATGACTGATGTGTAATCTCTAAAGGTTAAAAATCACACTCTTGCCACTGACTCGCTTTCTGAAGCCGCCTTTTTCGCCACACACAAATGTGTTCATCTTCAGTAGAATATATCTGTACACTTAACCTTCGACATAACATTGTCATAACATGCCCCTTATTTTACATTGTTTTGGCAGAAAGAGAAAAAAGCCTTTGTATTATTGTTTTAATTTAAGTGCATGAAGAAACAACATTCACGAAGCTTAATGTGACAGGAAGTACGACACAACTTGATGAAATAAGTGTGGACATGTATCAAAAAGGCATAACTGCCTTGAACAGTGTTCTCATTTTATAATCTGTGCAAAAAATAACAAGGCTCCACAGTTATACTGCTATTGCTTTTAGCTAAATCAATTAAAACGTGGAGGAAAACATTTAAAATGATATCATGCCGCTTATTGGGGTCTAAGCCAGCACCACATTGCATCGGAGGACGCATTATAGCAAAGGTAAAGCAACAAAAACAGGAAACATTGCGCAACTCCGCCCCTCCCACTTTCTGGTTTCCCGCCAGGGCGCTCTGCAGTACTCCCCCAGAACTTTGGCCATTGCATTTCAAAACTTCTGGCTCGGAAAATAATCTAAACATTACTCACCATGATGGGTTTTCCCTGAAATGTTTTGACTTCCTCCCTCAAGTATTTGTGTCCCTTAAAAAGGGAAAACGGAATGTCAGTCAACTTGGTATACCAAATATTGAATGCAGAATTCCATAAAAGAAAGAGCGATTCCGGGTTGCTTACCTGTTGAGCGTCCGTATCTGATTGGAATGTGATGTACCAGTTGTTGTTATGCGCAAACTCCACGCTTATCACCTTCGGACAGTTCTCATTTTTGAAGAGAGCTTCGACTTCCTGAAAAAGGGAAGGACAAATGTTATGGGGCAATGACCTTGAGGGACACACAAGCCAAAATATTATTAACATCATGTAAACAATGTTATTATTTTCATTTCCAAACATCAGTAGTGGGTCTCACCTCGACAGGAGTGGTTTCCGGGACCTCCCTCAGAATGATGATGCAGCGCTTGTGATTTGGACGCACTTTCTCCCCCTTCTCGTCCACTTGGACCATCGGAGAAGCTGGAAGTCAAGCGGTCAAACGTCAACACCCGCAAGCCACCGCCAGACCGAATACATGACTACCCCTGCCCCAAAAGTAAGTAATATCTCTCGTCTCACTTCTCAAGACGTCAAGGATCAGATCCATGTCCGTGGTGAGTGCCTTGATGCCCTCCATGCTCGCTATAGTCCAAACGGGAACAAATTGGTCGCTGTCCATCTGGGACATCAAGTACAAGTCCTTCGAGAGGTTTTCCCTAAAGGACAACGGAGCAAGGAAAACATTGTAGGGAAAAGGCTCAGCGAAACAGAAAACAAGAGTCATGGATTGTTCTTGAACTCACCGGGAGAAGTAAAACTCCAGCTCCTTCTTCAGAGACTCACGCAAGTTCTCAGAAGAGACTGCTGGCTCCTCCGCCTTGGGTTCCACTGAATAAATACATTAATATACATTAATAAACAATGTAAACTGGTTTGACTTGAACTTTAGCTATTGTTGGGAAAGGGGGCCTGCAAATTAAAACAAAATTACAAGTCTGGACATTCTTTGAAAAATGGCCACCAACCATTGAGTGCCATCAGGAATTCCAACATCCCAATAAAAAATGTATTCTTATCAGTTACTAAAATAACATAAAATAAACTAAAAAAATAAATAAATAAAGTCTCCCACTATTTGAACAGTTTGGCGTTAGCTCATCGTTGGCAAATTTGACATCCCACCTGTTTCTCTCTCTTTTAACCCTCAGATCTCATAATCTGAACGCTCATTGGGATGCTTTGAAAGTTTCAAACTTTGGGGGTAAAGGGGAGAAGGAGAAAAGCAAGAGAGTTCAGAGAGGAGAGTAGAGAGCAGTGGAGTGAGAAGGAAACCCAAAGTCAGTCGTCTCGCAGCGATTTTCCCCTCTATGCGCAAAAGTTTGTCTTCATCGGGTCAGAGTTGAGAAGCATTTGTAAATGAATCCATGAATCAAAGTAGGCCATGTCAAAATAAGTAATATACATTAATAAACAATGTAAACTGGTTCAACTTCAACTTCAGCTACGATGATAAACATTTATGAAGTTAGCATAGTTTTGATGCGCCTCAGCTGTATCCCAAATGGCAACGTTCGTGTTTTTTTTTTTAAATTTGCGAGCGATTTATAGACACGCCAAACGTCTCCAACAAGGGGAAAAAATGGGCAATAAATTCAAACCCTAATGGGTTTGTGTCTCTGCAGACCCATATATTGGAACTGACCCGAGGTTCCGGTGATTGACTCGGCAGGAGAGAAGCCGAGCTCCGGTGGGTCCATTCCATTCACCATGACCTCGGTGGTGTCGGTGGGCAGGCCCTCGTCCAGAGCTGTGAATCCCACGGCGTAGGGCTTGCACCCACTAGACTCAGAATATGCTGTAACAAATAACAGACGGTTCGCTAATGGTTAACCATTGATCTGAGGTGCTGATCATGTATTGAGCCCAAAACGATAAACCCTTATTCAATTACAATGTCAAAAAAAGGTGCACACAATCGGGAGTTCATGTTTCAGAAAATTGGGGTGTTTTGTTGCACGTCTCACCGTCATTGACATCTGAAGGTGACCAGGGAGTTGCATCAGCCGACACCTCGCTGGAGACCACTGGGATCTCCTGCCACACCTTGGCGTTAGGGTTCAGACCGACTCCCTTGGAGGTGACCTTCAAAAGCACCAGAGAGAACACCAAACATGAAATACATCCCTTTGTCCAGTAAAGAGAATGCAGCACTCAAATTGTGCTTGAAAAGGTTTAAGCTAAGCTTAACAAACAAAATAAACAGGGTTTACAAACTTGCTTAATGGTCACATGATGTGGCACAGCAAACAGTTTTCAAATTTTAGTATTTCAGATGATCTTTATTCTAACATATGGCCCTGAAAAATGTTTCTAAAACATCCCATTATTTATTACTAGATGAGTGACATCAAATGTAAATTTGAAATGTGTACTTTGTGCTCTAATTCATTAAAGGGCCTACAATTTAAAACGCTGCACATTCAGTTAAACTGTGAAAACCACTTTGAAAACTTGCAAAGAATATAAAATTGCTTCTATAATTTAAAATAAACAGTTCACTCTGGTCCATAAATGAATGTGCAATTTTGGATAAAGTTAAATCGATGCAAACTGTGTGTAGTTCACCACTTTATTATATAAAGTAGAAATCGGTTTAAAAATGGTTTAAGTGATTAACAGTATATCAGGTTAATCATAAAAAATTACCTATGCAGAACAAATAAGCAGTAGATTGGATAAAAAAAAAAACATCTTGGTTGTATATATTGCTGAAAGCGTAACGAATAAAACATAAATCACGGATTCGGCTGGCATTATATATCTAGAGAAATTTACTCAACTCTGTTGTAGTATGCAAGAGAATCCTTGACCAACCGACCCACCCTCTTTTTACAAAAGCCCTGGCCTGACAAGAACAGCTGCTAAGGCCAAGTCAATTCTAATGAATTATTCTTACAAAGACACTACAAAATAGTTAGGCCCTGATGTTAAAGGTTGGAGTAGGGTCTAATTCGAGTCAAAATGTGTATAAATGAATTTAAACCGTTAAAATAAGCACATGACTGACATTAATGTTCCAGGCGCTAGGAAGCCCAGTGTAGTCAGCTGACTGCACTGCGTAGCATAGGCCAGACACTTGCAGCGCATGTTATGCAGCTAGCCGTCCCACTGCGCGCTAGCCGTAATGTCAGCCGAATGAATGGTCGTTTATCCTTTAGTTATCCCTCGTTCGCATCCCATCGCCCATCAACAGCATTCTTAGCAACCCCGCACTGAACCTCGAATAAAACGTCTGCTTCCGTAGTTACACACCAATTGCATAACTTCAACCACGCTAATGATTACTCAGCAAACTACTTAATGAGCTTGCAAGCTCTTGCACGTAGCTAAGCTAACGTTAGCCATATGGGGACCTGTGGCTTGAACATAGCTAATAATATAGATCTGGTTCTGTGGTATAGTCAAACATACACAAATTAAACGTTCAGTTATTTTACGAACTATAACCCATTGAATTGAGTGCAACGCCCAATAAACGAATGAGCGAGTGAATAAATTACATGTGAATGAAATCGACGACACAGGGGGATGCAACTATATAACGTATTACACGATATACACCGTGTCCAAGTGAACGGTAACTTCAACATACACATTAATCCAATGTCCTACATTATTGAAATATCGAGCAAATGTACATGTGCAGTGTACGAAAACAATTATGAAGGTGGTTTCAGGCTCCGAGCTGTTGCTAGCATTGAAGGCCTCAACTCACCATGCCGCCTGACCCTTCCTCGGTCCCAAGTGGAGCCTCGTCCTTCCCACCGGTGGCCGGTCCCGGATCAGCCTCCTCCTGCAGCAGCGGCGGCTCTCCGCCCTGATCCGAACTCATCAGCCGCTCCTGACGCACGTCTACCCCGTCGCGTTCTCCCAAACCGGCTTGCCACCAAACCTTCTGGAAATATCGCCTGTGTGCAGCAATCGAGCCTGTTCCAACTGGCTCGACTGGGTAGTCCAGCAACACACGAAGACTAGCTCACTAGCTAGAGACTTACCAGCGCTAGCAAGTATGCTACACACAGGTAGCTTAGCGTGCTATGTGTGATTCCGGGGAACTAGCTAACCCGAGCTAGCGGCTCAAATCAAACTTTGACGCAAGATATTAGTTGCATGAACAATATCCAAGCATGATTCTTCGTAATTCGCCGCGTCGTACAACGTCTATTGACACATATCACCGACAAACGAGTTCGTGAGGCGCATTCCTAACCGGGCGACCGAAGCGGACACTGGGGACACGCACCTTGCCTCAGCGCAGGCAGACAGTCCTCCAACGTCCCGACTGGCATTGCGACTTCTATGACCTTTACAATTAACGTTTCCTTTTCCTGTTGTCTGTGTAACTGTGCACAAGTTGTATATTCAACCTACAAGTCTATATGCTCAACCAAGTATGGACTCGTGAATGCATACAAAACCGAAAATGTTAGCTTTTTTATGTATTATTTTTTACTGAGAAATAATTCAAGGCTTTTAGTCTGCTTTGTTTTGGCAGAGTGCATGCTAATTGTAAAGTGGACGATTGTTGACACTGCCAATTCTTGGAAGATTAGGATGATGAGGGGGATGAGGGACTACACTCCTATAGTTTTGTTGAAATGCTGCAATACAAATTGGGTTTAAAAATCCGTAATTATATCAACAAATACAGACAAAACGGTCACTATCTTTTACAATTAAGATAAATATATTGCATTTCAAAATGTAAAGGAAAAGGTCTAGTTCTACTGTCTAATTTTTACATTCATCTTTTCAAATTGAAGTTTTTGTCAAATGTAATGAATGAAATGTTTTTATTTATGCCCTAGTTCATTTACCTGGTACAGAAGTCCTGAGTACAGAAGACATTTAGAACCTTAAATAATATAATGTTCTGCATGTGTAATGGTGATATTCTTGAATGCTGAGTTAAGATGCAAATGTTTAATATATTTTTTATATCAAGACACCTTGAGATACTAAATGATTGTAAGGGAAGAGAGAATGTACAGTATGTGGTACAAAACAGCTGGCAGGTCATTATTTGGCGGTTCCATTTAAAATAATGATCCTTACATTATTTCTTCTCTTAAAATCAACCAATTGTCACATTAAATGGTCTGTAGGGAACATGTTTTTCCTGCTATATTCAACATGTTGAAGATATATATGTTCACAATATATAATAGGAAGACAGCTTAGTCTTATAAAAAAAGTAAATAATAAAGTAGTAAAGCCTAAAAAATTACGCTTAGTCATTATTGTGACACACGTTTAATATGGTTCTTGAAGTGCACAAAAATAACCGTATACAAAATGTGAGCCATAAAATGGGGTATAGTGCAGGAAGCCAACTTAGACAGAAAGTCTCCTCATTAAAGTCGCAATGGGTAAGATTCAGGCCCTCCAAGTTAGTAGGTGGGTAATAACAGTGTTCTGTCCACTCTCACTGGCAGTGTGTGGCTCATTGCAATTCTTATAAACAGAGAGTGACGTGCTGGACAGTACTATTTATTTGTAGAAAATATCAGTTATAGGATGTGATTAAATTGATAACAAAATACCTAATGATCACCATTGACTACAGATTTTTCCAAATTATTTTAAGATAAGAGCTGGTTGATATGTTACACATTGTTCAAATGGAGATCACAATGTTTAACAGAGGATCCTCAGTAGGATTCTCTTGTAAGCTCTATTTTTCTGCAGACTACTACAGGTGACCCATCTTCTTGATCACGTGCTCCATGTTGGCATGCTCAGATGTGTCCAGTTCGATGTTGTACTTGGCCAGGATCTTCATGATTGGCCTGATCTTCAGCCACCACTGAGTTTTGGGGATGCGATGCCTGGACCACACACACACACACACACACACACACACACACACACACACACACACACACACACACACACACACACACACACACACACACACACACACACACACACACACACACACACACAGATTAAACACAAGCACACACACAGAATGGTATATGTTATAAATTATGACCTAGAGTAGTACCCTGGACGAACTACCAGAATTAAAATAAATCACTTTTAAAACACTGTTTATGTTAATGTTGTAATGGGTCTTACTCAAAATCGGTCTCCTCTTTCAGCTCGGCAAGGGGCTGGAAGTAGAGTGCTCTTTTCCTCATGCCCAGCAAACAGGCAGAGTCTGGTGTGTTCGCATAGATGCGCCCTGAAGAAGGATTCAAATAGATCCATTAACACTAAATAGAATCGCTGAAGCAACTTTACCATGATCCCTTGGTATGTAAGGATCCCGATCTGTGAAGTTGACATGTACCCACTGAAACTCCCTTAGTTCTACTTACCGTGTCTAGTGCAGGTCTTCAGTTTCTCAGTCAGCCATAGGACAGACTTGGCACCCATTTTTGTGCCAAAGTTTCTATCAAAAGGTGTTGGGGTTCCGCCCTATGCAAAAATGTTCATAATTCAGAAACTATATCAGACACAAAGTAATCGTATTATTATTAATAATAAAAGTGCTATAGTACAAGTGTGCAGAATTAAACTCTAGCCATGCTTACAGACCTGCTGCATATGTCCCAAAACATTTTTGCGGCAATCGAAGACCCCCTTGCCTTCCTCTGAATACAGGTTAAAGATGAAGTCTGTGGTGTAATGGGCATTGGAGTTCTCATTCCTATAATGAAAACACAGAGTGGTAATAAATCATACATGAGTTTAACTTGTGTTGGCTTTTATCCAAGTTTGGACCATGATCACAGCATGTGTATATGCACCTAACCTTAATCAAGACAAAAAACATCAAACATACCTGAGAATCAGCCCTCTCTTCACCGTTGTCTTCATCTTTTGCACAAGATGCTCCACATTCAGCTGTAAAGAAAATTACAACATTTACTTTACTAAGTTTAAACCTCAAACGGTCATGTCTGTCTATTGAATGATGCTGTAGCTCTGTGATCCCACCTCCAGGTCCTTAATGTTGAATTTCTCTTCATAGATATAGGCCGCGTCTGCCCCAGAAGCCATGCCGGCCATGGTGGCCAGGTAGCCACAGTAGCCGCCCATGGTTTCTATGATGAACACTCGACGCTTGGTGCCAGCAGCAGACTGCTTGATCCTGTCACAGGTCTGAGGGTAAAACAAAGACAGCGTTAGCTTGTGTAATATGTTGAGTTTTGAAAAGTAATCCTTCAGTGTGCCGTTAGGATTATAAGGCACAGAGTTACACGTGAGGTAGTGTAACGTTGATTGTGTGATGTGAGGTTCTCATGTATTGTCGTTACCATATTTCAGAATTAAATGTCAGATGTTTGACAGTTGTAGTTATGAACCTTGAATCATTTGTAAATTAAATAAAACATATCTCACATGGTCGTTTCATTATGGATTTATATTCTGGTAGTGATTTAAAGTCATGTTTGTGTGTGCGCGCGTGTGCATGTTTGTGTGTGTGTGTGTGTGTGTGTGTGTGTGTGTGTGTGTGTGTGTGTGTGTGTGTGTGTGTGTGTGTGTGTGTGTGTGTGTGTGTGTGTGTGTGCATGTTTGTGTGTGCGCGCGTTTGTCTGTGTATGTACGTGCATGCGTGTGCGTGTGTGTCTGTGTCTGTATGCGCACACACGCACGTGTCGTGTGTGTGTGTGTGTTGGTGAATGTGCGGTGGGGACAGTACTGACAGCGACGATGGTGTTGAGAGCAGTGTCCGCGCCGATGCTGAAGTCAGAGCCGGGGACATTGTTGGAGACGGTGGCAGGAATGACCACCATTGGAATGCACAGCTCCTCGTACTTCTCCCTGGCCTGGACCAGCTCCAGGCCGCCCACAAAGGCCTGCAAGTGGGGAGGTAGCGGCCGCAGGTCAGCTTCTCGTGGGAATACTTAGATAAGATAATGAACAAAAAGTACCAAGACTTCCCTGAGGACAGGGTTGGGAAGAAATGCACAAGGTTTAGTGTGATTGGCCGTAGTAGTTCTGAAAATCTGCCTCTACTGACATCACAAATGGGCAGGTCCACCTAGGATAGATTAGTAACGTTTGCTACGGTCCACTGGGTAGGCTGGTAGACTGATCTATCAAGCAAACATCTAGGTCAGGGGTCTCAATCTCGCGGCCCGGGGGCCAATTGAGGCCCGCGGGATGATATTTTGTGGCCCCCTACTTGACATCCAAGTTTAGTGGAAGTGCGGCCCGTGCGTTGTTTTCAAACGCACATAGGGCTTGCCACGCTTTTTTATCACTTGTGATAGGGTGACCAGATGTCCCGGTTTTGCCAGGACAGTCCCAATTTTGAGTTGCGTGTCCTTAAGCCCGACAAAAGCCAAAGGACGCTAAAATGTCCCGGTTTCCACCAACTGCTATGAAATATCCCCTGTTGTCAGCGATTACATAGCCAACGTGATCTAATTATAGCCCGATCATTAACTTCGATCGGGCCAGTTGTGCTCCTTTTTTCTGTGGAATACTTGATACGGCCCAGCCTGACCCAGACTCTACCTCCAGCGGCCCCCAGGTAAGTTGAGTTTGAGACCCCTGATCTAGGTGGACACGCCCACTTGTGATGTCAGAAGAGGCAGCTCTTCAAACAGCCTGGTGGTATAATATGTAACCTTTAAAGTGTAAAGGGCATGGGAGTGACAGGTTAACCGGGAGATTAGACGAGGTGGACCAGGATGCCATACCTCAAAGCCACCGATGATCACCATTGCGTTGATATTGAACTTGTTGATGTTCAAGCTGATCTCCTCCAACATCTTTCCTGGCAATGTTCTAAGGATTGAAACAAGGAGGTTAGCAGAACGATGAACTTGGTGAACGGCAAGACTTATATGTATATGTGTATATAATACCATCCATCATATATTTCAAGTATGATCAACAATGTTGTACCTCTTAGTGCCGAGCATCGACCCTCCCTTGCCGGTCCAGCCGCTCACATTAGTCCATGAAAGTGGCTCAATCTGGGACCAGAGATAAGTGTTAGGAAATGAATTATAATAAGGCTTATACCTAACCAGTAAGTGAGTTGGTGGCAATCTACTCAAAAACACAAAGTACTGCTACAATTTCTATTTGCATAACAAACTAAATGCATATGCACTTTCTCATCTAAAGCATATTGCATAACGTGTGGGCAAACCTTGCCTGCGTCCAAGTTGCAATCGAACCTCTTACCCTGGTTGTGTTATCGCCATGCTTTACTAATTGACCTAGACAATAACTACTACAATAAAACAATGACTTTTGGTGTCTTTCGAATTAGAACTTCTCCAAGGGAGACAAACCGAGGTCCTCCTTACTCCTTATCTAAACTTTGACGTGTGACGTTTGAGCACCAGTTCACTATTTTAGACCAGACGGACAGGCATCAATTAAATACGTCTGTACGTACATTTCCGTGTGCAAGCCCGTCGAAGCCGTCGTGCACCGCCAGCATGGTGTGTCCCTGGATCATGCCGATCCTGACAGCCGAGCGCACCGCAGAGTTCATGCCGGCGCATGGCGCTCCGATGTTCATGACGGCCACGTTGATGTTGCTCTGGGAATCAGAGACGGGAACAGGGTTTAAGATGGAGGGAGGAGGAGAAAGCAGGGTGGAGGGGGTTCAATTAGTCTTTTCGTTTCAGTCACCTTTACGTCTGGCGGGTTGATATGGGCAAGAAGCTTGTATGTGTTCCAGTTGTTCTCAAAGCTCCTGTGCAATGCAAACCAAGCAAATGACATGACTCAAGTGCTGTATTGACCCAATGCATTCAACCCAAGATCTAAACATGAGCTCTTCTAGACATCAGTCCAAAGCCCACATTCATACTTTCCACGCAGCTTGATCGCGTCCTCAAATCTGCCCTCTGCCATGGCTGCCGTGACATCCTTAGTCTGGGGAGAAGACAGAGGGTTATGTCACACCTGGTAGAGGAGGGAGTACAATATATTGGAGGGGTGTTTTGGTGACTGAAGGCCGGGCTGGGGAGACGGGGGACGAGACGGGGGGGGGGGGGGGGGGGGGGGCGACATACCACTTGTACACACTCCATGAGGGGCAGTCTGACGGCCTGGTTCCCTGAGAGGCTGACCACGCAGGCCGGGGTCTCTGGGGTGGCCTCCAGGAGAGCCATCACAGCCTCCACTCCCATCCTGCTGCCCTGGAGATGTAGGGAGGGAAGGACATTCATTCTCTGGAGAACTGCCTCATGGCTAGTTGAAGCTGAATTGTAGTTGGTAGTCCAAAGTAAAATGTACAATGCAAAAAGAGGTATTACATTATTGGGTTATATATTTTGCAAGGCAGCCATATTGTATGGTACTATTGTAGTTATTGTTGAAATTCTTCGAAGGTATCACTGTAGTCATTCTATCAGCCTTATCCATCAGGACTGCAGTGATGTATATCGACGAGTAGTTATTGTAGTATGAGTATGCACAGGTAGTATCAATACAGAGGTCTAACAGTGGACTGGCAGCTTACGCACAAACGTTGCAAATGGGATAGCTAAGTGAAGTCACAGGAGAAGAACGTTTTGTCATTTATCTGGATGCCTACCAGGATTCTGTCAAAGGCAGAAGGCGTTCCACCTCTCTGCACATGTCCAAGGACGGTGGTTCGCGTGTCAAAGCCCAGCCTGTCAGTCACAAGCTACAAAACAGCACCTGTGTTATTATAGAGCACATATACAACATATACAAATGCCATGTTTTGCCTATGGGGGGGAGGAGCCTACCTGCTTTAGCTGGTCAGAAGTGATGGGTTTTCCAGCTCTTGTCATGGCACCCTCAGCCACAATGATGACGTTCAGACGACAGCCTCTTCCCCTTTGCTACAACAGGTCAAAGCAATCAAATGAAGAGCGCCACACGGCATCCGGGGATGTATGCGTGTGTGGATGTGAGTGCATTGAAGACGTACGTCTGCCAGCCTCCTGCAGAGATGCTCCTCCCAGCCCTCATCTGGGGGCATCTCAGGGATGAACACCCAGTCGGCGCCGCAGGATAGGGCTGTGACCAGGGCCAGGTAGCTGTGCAAGAACACACACACACACACACACACACACACACACACACACACACACACACACATACACACACACACACACACACACACACACACACACACACACACACACACACACACACACACACACACACACACACGTAGTATAAGTTCAAAGTCAATATTAGGGCAAGGTATTCACAACATTAGGTAAATATGACACCAGCCCAGTGTTTACACATTTCTGTTACACTGACTATTCTGCATACGCAAACAGTACACACACACACACACACACACACACACACACACACACACACACACACACACACACACACACACACACACACACACACACACACACACACACACACACACACACACACACACACACACACTGTGTACAGAGAAAATGACTCACCCACAGTGTCTGCCCATCACTTCCAGAATAAAAGTCCTCTGGTGGCTGTAACAAATAGAAAGAATATTGTAAAGATAGACACATTTTCCATGCAATGTAGGATCAAGAACAGTGATTTTACGATGAATTAAAGGTGCCGTTTGTAGGATTTAGAGGCAGCTAGTGGTGAAGTTGCGGAGTGCAACCGACTGAATAACCATCAGCCCTCCCTTTCCAACGCCATAGGAAAAGCTACGGTAGCTTTTCCACAATACACTAATAAAACATACTTATGAATAATATATTACATTTCGGCAAGGTCTGTTCCGGTAGATGCCTCCAACTACACCTTTAAACTGATAACTTTGTAGTCGGTTAGTAAATCCTACGGAATAACTAGCTACATCTCATCCAAGTCCTCCAGGGGTTTGTGCATGATGTTCTGAGGGGCTAAGGGACCAGTGTCTCTGACCTCTGTGCTGTGGTGGTGATGGCGTCCACCACCTCGATGATGCGGTGCAGGGCCGAGTCCGTACCGATGGTCATGTCAGTTCCGCAGAAGTCATTGTCAATGGACCCCACCATGCCAACGATGTTGAGGTGGGACGATTTGCTCGCCTCATCCTTGCTAATCTTACCTGAAGACACAAAGTCAATCACGGGTTATCGTACACACAAATGAATCGACAATAGGAACCAATGTGTCAGAGTTACTCTGAGATTTCCGGCAATGAACTGCATTCCCCGATTCCCGGCCCGGTCTTGTCGCTCACCAGCCTTTACCAAGTCGACTAGCAGTTCGCTCCAGTCTGTCCTGAACTGGTTGGCGCCGGTGAGGCTGCCGTCACCTCCGATCACACACAGGTTGGTGATGCCGAGTTTCACCAGGTTGCCGGCGGCCTTCATGCGGCCCTCCCTGGTTTGGAAGTCCTTGCACCGGGCACTGCCGATCACGGTGCCACCCTGGCATGGGAGATAGATGGGGTTAATGCAGTTCATTTGTGTAGGCATTATTGGTAGATGAAGCTCCTCTTTTATGACTCCCTCACTCTGCCAACCTTTTTTGTCACGATAGTAAGTTGGATACCATTTAAGGCTTATGACCACGTCTAAGAAGGCTTCTGTTACCAAGGTAAACTGGTTGAATATTGACCTTGACTTAAGGTATCAGTGCTGATATTGGTTGGAAGATCTTCTTCCCCTAAATGGGTCCCCAAAAATTGCAATCTTGAAATGTCTAATGGATCAAAGGTCCCATGACATGCCACCAGGTGTGGTGTGATTAGCCGTTACAAGCCGTTTTGGAAATCTGCCCCTGATGACATCACAGGTGGGCGTGTCCACCTAGATGTGTAACGGATAGATGAGCAACGTTTGCTACAGTCCACTAGGTAGGCTGGTAGACTGATCTATCCAGCACACATCTAGGTAAACACGCCCGCCTGTGATGTCATACGGGGCCGATTTCCGAAACGGCTTGTAACGGCTAATCACACCACAGCTGGTGGCATTTCATGGGACCTTTAAGCCAATACTGCTTGAACCAATACGTAAAACCTGAATGTAAATGTTGTTTACAACAGCCAGAGCTTGAGTTTTTGACCTCTGAATGCCTTTTCACAACCTGACACCTTAAAGTGTGATGCTTATGATACGTGCTCAGTATTTTGCTATTCTAAATACACACCAGCTGCAGCATCATGGACACACTCTCCCAAGTGGCCAGCTTGATGTTATCTCCTCCATCCACAAGTCCTTGGTAGCCCTGGTGCACACGACAACATGATACTTTATTGTATTATCCAACAACTATGTGCTGACAGCCAGTGATACCGGCTGTTGCTTTTCAGTCGGAAAATCAGAAAATAATTGTGTTAATACTGTCCGTGTAGTGAAATAATTTGCAGTGTTTATAGTATCAATTAATATGATATACCTCATGGACAAAATAGACGCTAGCTCCAGTGTAAAGGCCAACTCTGACAGTCGCCCTCACAGCTGCATTCATACCTGTTACACACAAGTAGTGGTGAAGGATCATTAAGTTTGACATTTTGGGGTTTAAAAGAAACAAACAAGCAGTCAAACAAGCAAAAACCCCGGTTTAGAAAATAAAGCTACAAGTTGGTGACGGCCTGCTGAATAAAACTAACGTTCAGACCCAAACTATTGACTCAACATACCAGGGAGGACTTTTTACATTGTGGCCATCGAATCTCCACATCCGCAGCTCACATTTCAAAATGAAAGCAAGATCCATCATACGATGTACACTGACGCCACGGCTAAGGCAACAACATCACGTATCACTTCACCTCTGTCCTTTGGAAATGAAAAGGTCACTCAATCCCAATGATTTGTAACTTGAGGGGACATAAAGCAACTGAAGTGATACCTGGTTATTCTAACTTGGTTATTGTAGTCAGTTTGGACAGAAATAGTTTATACCAAGTCGAGGAAAATACAAATGTCAAAGTGCGGCTATGTAAACCTAAAGGCCATAGTGTGAGTCTTCTGTAATTGCAGTTTGCCGTACAGGCTCTGATTTCAGCACATGGCAGCTGGGGACCCGTCCATTCCGGAAAAAGGTCACAGTCACTAAAATTAGGACTGTAACTGTGACAGAGGGTCGAACCAAACGGACAAGGGCTCGCTGAAGATCGAATGCAAAAGGTTAGAGGGCGACGCCAAGCGCCGTAACTACGGTAACTATGGTCTAGCTATGCACAGGGCAACGATACTAGAGATAGAAAGAAGACACCTAAAAGAGAACACCTAATCATCTAACCATCAAAAGGTTAGATGATTAATAACTAACGTTTAAGGTACAGGTTTAAAAGGTTGATTAGTGGGTGTAGTTTACAGACACATTAAAGGTTATCAAGGTGTAGACCTTAGATTGAATGTACTGTGATGGTTTGCAAATTGTTGCTATATACAAGGTTTGACTGCAATCTGCTTTCAACTCATTAACCAGATGAAGCCATTCTCATTCAAAATGAGTTTGTCCGGAGCTTGTATTGGGATGCTTTTGTCAAAATATTGTTCTATAATCAAGTAAAATGTTTAACAACGCTTGACATCTGCTCTTTAACCTTAGTAACCATTGCCATTTCCACAGCGACTGCTTCGCTGAGAGCTTTTCTTAGCCATCATCTATTAAAAGGCGCATTTTTGTGGCAAAGCCACAACACTGCTACCTCCCTCCTCTTCATTGTGGTACAACCCACCGCTTACCTTGGGCATCGCCTCCCGAGGTCAGCACAGCAATGGAGCGACCCACGCCCATTTTGGTGGGGTCCATGGTGCCTGACTGTAAAGTCTTGGACATTTGTCCAGGGGAACCAAACAGAGCTTGGTTGATATAAAAGGAGCAGAAATCGAGTGCTACTGCTTCTCTACACACTCTTGTCTTCTCAGGGGAGGGAGGGGTGAGGGAGCAGGCTTTATAGGCATCTCTTCCCAAACCCTGGCCCCGTGACTTAATCTCCAACACAAGCACTCCGTCACACAGCCGAGCTAAATATACGTCGTGTCTGACCACCTGGATTGGACGGTTTCAGAACAAGGAAAAAACAAAACTGGAACAGACTCTGAACATAAATAATGTGCAGAAATTGCTATTCTTACTTTCACTCTTTAATATTGCTACAGTGTGAATTGAGCTAGGCTAGTATCTATATCAAAGTCATTGGTTTTTTTAAATATATTTATTTTGGACCTTGACCAAAATACCTATAAATACACTCCCTAGTTTAAGCATCACTTTCATGTCAGTGTCAACATACCACGTACAAACTTATCCAATAGGCTTCTGTAAAAAAAAACACAAGGATCTGAAAACAGCCAATTTATACAAACATTAAACAATTTACATATAGACGTCATATTTAAGGTCCACATACATAAGTTTCACAATATAAAGCATAATACAGAAAATAGTTCAAATTATAAAAAAACAAAGTCTAAAAATACAATATTGTCAACACGTCAAAAAATGTATAACTACATTATTTAACACTTTTAGGCACAGATGTTGGATGTATACTGTGATGGATGAATATAAATAGAGGAAAATGCATTGTTGCATGGTTCCTACATAATGCGTATGCTACTACAGTGTTTGACAAGCATAAGACAGTAGGAAAGACTGCTAGTGTAAAGATTCATCTCTCCCTTGACGGAGAGGCAGAACCAGGGGAGCCTTCACATCCCACAGGCACAAAAGTCTGAAAGACAAAATCAAAACAAGTTTAAACAATATGGTCCACATAGGATATTTTGTGTGAGCATTTAATTTGATATTTTCTATGAAACGTTATTACATTTGAGCATCTTCTTTAATGAAATGTGCCGTTAACTGTCATTAGAATTAAATCAATCAGAATAATTACTAGGGTTATGATCAAAATGACGATAACGATAACGACGTGCAATTGATTAGCATGTTGGGAAAAGAAAATGTGGAGCTCACGGTCGAGTCCTGGAAGTGCATGAAGGCGGCCAGGGGGTTTCCACAGCGGGGTCTGGGCTGCTGGAACGACTGGGTGTCAGGGGCCGAGCAGCCGATGTAGCTGGCCACTTCCTCATCCAGGCGAAGCTCGTCCAATAGGAGCCGGCGTTTGAGCAGCAAGGCTACGGCGGGGCTCGCGGCTGCACAGGTCGTTCGGATCAGGAAGTCTGAAGAGGCAAACGCCGAGTGGATATTTAAAACCACATGGGGCGGCAGTGGAAAAACTTAAGTTTCTTAAGGACTGCAGAGCAAAATCCGAAAAAAAAAAAATAAGTAATGATTACGATATGTTGTGGTTGTATTAACACACACACACACACACACACACACACACACACACACACACACACACACACACACACACACACACACACACACACACACACACACACACACACACACACACACACACACACACACACACACACACACACACACACCTCGCTGGAGACTGGAAGCAAAGTGCTTTCCCAGGGCGGGAATGTCGAACTCGGGCCGTGCGCCGACGGGTCCCGGGGCCGCCGCTCTCTGGGCGTCCGAGACCTCCCTCTCTGGCACCGACTGAACGGGGCCCGACTGAACGGGGGCCGACTGAACGGGGGCCGATTGAACGGGGCCCTCCGGCTTCTCGACGCGAGGGGCCCGGAGAAGCTTCTTCCCCGTCGAGAAGAAGATGACCGATTCCCTGTGGGGCTCCTGGAGGAAGGGCCCCTGCCCCGCACCGCCCTTCTTCTCCTCCTGCTGCTGCTGCTGCTGCTGCTGCTGCTGCTGCTGCTCCCCCTCAGCCCGGTGGCCTCCGTCAGCCCAGCGGACCCCAGCCTTCTAGTCCGCACAGAGGTCGGTTCAGGAATATAAAACAAAACATAAAGATCAAATGTGGAATCGGATGTCCCTTTGTGCGTCGGGTTTGTGCGTCGGGTTTGTGCGTCGGGTCTGTGTGTTGGGTGTGGATGGCTCACAGTGGAGGCTAGGTCAGCGAGTTGATCCGCGTGCGACTCCGGTCCTCTGTCAGAAATGGCCATGTTTTCCTCGTCGTCCTGATCTTCAAAAAGTCTTTGGACCACATCCTGTCGATAAAAGAACAATCGTCTCAATGTTCATCCGTACCAGCATCCTATTGATGGATCTGTGGCGTAATCCAGAAGTACGTCATATATGTAACTCATCATGCAGCTACAATAGCAGTTGATTGGCGTTAACAAGTGTTTCTTTAATTCCTTTCCGCTGCTCACCTCATGCTGCGGCTCTGAAGGGCAGGCCGGGAGATTGTGTGACGCTGGGCGTGCCGAAAAAACCTTTTTCTAAATGTATAGAAACCAACACACACACACACACACACACACACACACACACACACACACACACACACACACACACACACACACACACACACACACACACACACACACACACACACACACACACACACACACACACAGTTAGGGAGAAGGGTCTGCTGCAAAGGGAGCCAGGGCTAGGAACACATGGGCAGAACCTGCAGACATACATGCACACTGGCCATGGCAGACATGGGCTGGTTCCTGGTGTTTGGCACTCTCTGAGGGGTCCCCTTCATGGCGGGGGTTCCTGCGTGTGGCATGTCCAGAGATGATTTCAAAATAACACAAGAAGCCATGTTTTCATGCAATCACAAGAGAGGAAGCAAACTGGTTTCAGAAAACAACAGCGGTCCAACCTGCCGCTGACAAAACATACATCTTTTTATATTTATACCTGACTCTCCCCGACGACTGGTCACAGGTACTCTCCTAGCCTGGGATGTGAATAAAGACCTCGTTAAATTCATATCACATCACATCAGGGACAACATGCTCAGGCACTGACTTACTGTGTTGATGGAGGTTTCCCTGCCTGTTTGACAGGCTGTCCTGCTGGGGGTTTTCTCCAGGGCTCCCCCGGCCTTCACCCCCTCCTGATGCATGGTGCTTCGCATGGCTGCAGGGTCCAGAGAGTGCACGGCCACTCTCATTGGTCCTACTAGGGTAAAAGAATAAACACAGATTATGCAACGCAGAAATCAATTAAATCATTGCTAGCATCCCTGAGATTTGCTGTACACCAAACAATTCTTAAGAAGCTGTTGGGATTACAGGCTGTTAGAAAACACCACAATTTGTAACAAAAATATAAAGAAAATTAATAATCATAATATTAGTAAAACAAAGAATAGTAAAACAACTATTAGTAATTAAATGTAGTGGCTCAACTATTTACCCTGTATCATTACCATTGAGTTTTAAAGTTTAACTAGTTTGAAGTAGCTGTGATGAATGAAAACATAATGCTATCTTTTTCTGCCAACCTGGGGTGGCTCCAGCCTTTGCGTGGCTCTTCATGACAGATATCCGCTGGAAAAAACGATAACATCCAAATAAACTGCTTGTGTTCGGAACTGCTTTTCATGCACAGAATATTATTTAAACCACAAAATGGTTGCCTGATCACTGTTGTCACAGTCCGGCTCAAGGGAATGACAAAGAGGAGCCCACACATGGCTTTAAGTTTAACAATAATAATAGAATGTGGTGCATGTGCAAAGCTAACCCAACAATCTAAACAAACCATATGTCAAGGAGGAGAGAGAGCAAGTGGATGACTCCTACAGCTTATGTAGCTCAGCCAGCATGGGTGTTAGCCATTACAATGATCACCTCCTGGAATACTGGCAATCAGGAGGTGCCAGAGGGCTGTCACACTGTCAATCCTCACCAGTAAAATATGCCAAGCTTTCATTAATACCAGGTAAACAATAGAAGGCTAGTCCAAATAAGTCGTACTTGATAGTTACAGGGCTTCGTGGACTCTGGGGTTGCAACGCCCACATGCTTTGCCCCGACCCCTTCGTTACGCAGGATACTGAGCAGGGCTGCATGGTCAAGGTTGAAGACCTCTTCCTTACCTAAGTAACAAAAATAAAGATTTTTCAAAAATTGCTCTCATTCTCGTGAAAACAAGATGCGAGGGAAGATTGACCGTACATACCATCTGAACCACTAGAAGAACTAGCAGCAACAGCAGCCTGCAAAGTCCGCTTTTTGTAAGGGTCTTTTATACTCAGCAGATCCAGATTATTCAGACAAGCCTCTGTACTCGCTTGGCTTGCGGACACCTGGGCCGAGGCCGCGATGTTGTACTGATGCATAGTTTTAGCATCCGGTTGAACGGACACCTTCGATGAAGTCATTGGTTTAATAGCATGAGACGCCGAGGATACAGCACTTGAAGGCCCAGTTCCTTTAAGTGTCTCCATTCTTTTCGTCAAATCTCTATTTAGAGCTTGAATAACAGATGACTCTGGTTTTCTTGTAGCCAGTTTTTGTGAGATAGAGAGCTGCGATGCAAAGTCTACACCAACCTCTTTCCTTGGAGTTTTTCCATTCACATTGTTCCCCTTTGAATACCTAGAGTTTAATGTATTTTCATCACTGCCAACCCTTGGTGTTAATGTCCTGAGAACTCTTTGGTTTTGGAGTGCCGTTCCTTTGCTCCTCGGCTGAGAGAAATTGAAAGGCATGGGCTTGGTGCATGGCTGTTTAGACTTGGTTTTTCCCTATGAAGAAAATATCAGAGGGAAACAGACATTTAAAAAAAGTGCTTGTCTTAATAAAACATTTGGGTTAATAAGCAGAAGGACAAGATGCACTTACAGCCAAAGGTTTATCCTCCCAACTCTTGTGGAATTGTGCAAATTCCTTTGAGACCTGAAGATTGAGGGACTTTGCAAGGACTGGAAGTCTGCTTGAGCCTGGTTTAACAGTCGTCTTTTGGCCATTCCCAGTGCTCCCTGGGGTCTTGTTCTCAACATCTTTCTTAAGGAACTGAGGCACAGTTGGATTTTTAGAAGGCCTGGAGTCTCCAGGGATCCGATTTTCTTCATTCTTCAACCTATGTAGAGAGAAAATACATATATTGATGGATTTCAGGCCAAACTATTTACATTATGACTGTTCACCAGTTGTTTTACACAAAGAGGCCATCATACCTGGTGTAGTCACTTTGGATTTTGTTTTGACTTTGCTGACCCAGTACTAATATTGGGTCCATAATGACTTTAGGAGCGGGAATAATATGTTGGCTGTTGAAAGAATGCAAAGGTAGTATGAGACATTAATTAAACAAAATGCAACACGTGAGCTTTTGTTCGAATAAACAAACAGTAAATGCATTGGTCATATACTAACTGGAAAACTTGTAGCCAACACTACAAGTAATGGCATACAAAAGAAATATAATCTGAATGCAGAGCTAGAGCTATTATGAATGCAGAGGTAGAGCTAGCACCTAGCCCGATAGTATCTTATTGAAAGGCCGTTATATCGGGGTACGCTGCATGCAAACTCAAATATCCAAAACGAAGACACATTTTATGGTTAGCCAAAGACAAGCACAGCCCCTGATACATTTCCTTAACGTGAAAACCAAGCTTGGAATTGAAGCCCATTGATGCTAAAACAACACTGGCGTCCGTTGTGTAGGGGCAAATGGGATAACAGTTACAATGCACAACACTGGTAGCACAAGTGGAGGCAGGAGAAAAGTAAGATGCGATGTTAAGTTACTTTTAAACACAAATACATACTTTCCAGATGTAAGGGGGGTGTACCGTTCTTTAGTATGTCCTTGCCCTTTTCCCGATTGAAATAAGTCCCAAGTAATGGCTCCTTCGTTTGTCTTGTCGCGTTGATTTAAAGGTCTCGTTTGGTTCTTTGCACCACGGACCTGTCAACTTCCTGGACTTTGAGTAGTTTGAAAAAAGCGCGTTTTTGTATTGGTCTTCACTGGATATTAAAGGAACCAATCAGTGAGCTGTGCTAGCTGTTTGGTTTTTCTGACCAATGAGAGAGCGATTCAAGTAAACATTTCCATGGTAACGAATCCAGAATGTTTTACCACGTGATTTGTTTGCCGCAGTTGCTGTTTTTAACACTGTGTTGCAAAATATTGCTGTTTTGTAAAATAAAAATACACATATGGTATTTTGCGATACATAAATATAGAGATATTTATAAAACGGGTAGTTCTAACCAAGCTATCTGATTGTTTCATAGCGGTGGTATATTAGCGTGTTGATTAGTGATTGTTGATGAGCAAAACCTAACTGCTCCTGACGCAGGCCCGGTTCCAGAACAGAATGCCTTGGGGTGCATCTGAGATTACAGGGGGTGCACCAGTACTATAGGACTACTAAAACCAGCTACCCAGCTCCAGTTCAGACTTCGCTTTTTTACACACAGGCCTTTCCTACCATAGACAAGCACTTCTGCGTAGTTCTACTGACATGTTGGAACATTTCAGCTGCAACATTAGCTTATTGATATCTTCGATAGCTTTGAATATGAGATTTTTGATTTGTGTGATGTGTGAGGTGTAAAAAAGAACAGAATTCTACACTAAAAAAAAAACATGTGACTGCAATTCAAAAATAACGTTTATTTTTTATAAATTGTGGCAGGATATTTGACCTAACAAATAATTGTACATTGCCACTTAAAAATAAAACAGATTTTAGCTGAACAAGGAAAGAACACTTTCAGACTTTGAACTTTGAACAAAAGTAATCAGTATAATACTCTTAAAGTTAACACGATTGTAAATAAATACAATAAAAAGAAATGTGGGTTCTTATGAACATAATACATTTAATACATGTATTGGATATCCAACGGATATGTAACTGTTGCCGCCGAAGAGGTCAACGTCACTACCGTGCGCACCATAGATATACTATATGGGTGCGTGCATTTTGCACACGACGCCGGCATGACACACGATGCCAGCCGGCGGCCAATCACAGCAGCGCTGATATAGAGCGACAAACCGACAACATTGCGACCTCGAGTGTGATATTGCTTTATACAACGGTTATACTAGCAAAATGTACTGATAATAATAATAATTGACAATAGATTGTGATTTGTTTGTCTTTTTAATCATATAAACGAATGAAATTGCTTCCGGCAACCAAAATAGATCACCACTGAGCGGTCAGAGTGATGTTGGATGCTCATATCTCAACGGTATTTAATGGAAATTGTCACAAGTTTCATTACAATTTGTTTTGTGAGCAAGTATTTTATTATTTTTATCATATTTATATAAAAAAAAATCTTTTTTTTTTTTTAATTGAGGGTGCAAACATTTTTTTGAGGGGTGCAGTGCATGCTTATGCACCCCCGTAGAACCGGGCCTGTCCTGACGAGCTGGCTGTCGCCTTGCATGGTTGACTGCCGTCGGTGTGTCAATGTGTGTATACCGATGGTCGCTTTGGATAAAAGCGTCTGCTAAATGCCCTAATTGTAATTGTAATTATACCATATATACCACGGCTATGACGTCTAATTCCTTTGCACAGTTCAGTATCACTCCGCCTCAGAGGTAATAACCCGTTACCCTTAAAAATTATGATAGTGACAAAATTGTCATTTATCTTCACCCGATAGGGAAAGTTAACAGCGGTAACGACGATGTTTGATAAGTAAGGCAGGCCTTCTGCATATATTATTTTAATAGCTACTAAAAAAAATACACTAGAGAGACGTTCATCACCTTGCGACATTGTTGCACAGAATATGCATGCAAACCATGGACATATATTATAAAAGCAAAGATTATAGAAGCAAACGCAGCAATGATACAACTTCTTCCTCCGCAGCCCAAAAAAATAAATAAAAAAAAGCCTAAGCAGTTTACAAAGTCATCCGCTGAAGCTGGATAGTTTATCAGATATTGCACAATAAATGCCAACAAACAAATTCATGTAAATGAATAGCCAACTAATTAAATCAAGATAACACAGTTAGCAACAAAGCGTTGGATAACGGTACACTTGTAGATCTTTGTAGCCCTATTCCCTCACGATCTGCAATGCCCACCATTGTGGAGTTAAAGAAAACGATTTAAAAAAATGCAGTTATCTTGTCAAATAAAGAGCGACAGTGGACTGTTATTTCAAATAACAAGTAGGCCTGGTACGACCGTCCGTGGGTACTTGTTGCGCTGGTCGTGCAGACACACGTCATGAAAGTAACAGTTGAATACCAGGAGAGGGCGCTGAGAATAAACTGGTACAGATGGAGGTCTCTGTTACACCTAGTGGGGGTGGCTGTCACCGCAAATAACGAGAGTAGAGGGAAGAAAAAAGTGTGAAAGGAGTGAACAACAGAGTGATATTGCTGCAGTCATGGAGCTTCGCGCAGAGCTTCTCAAGTCTATTTGGTATGGTTTCACTGCTCTGGACCTGGAGAAGAGTGGTAAGGTGTCCAAGTCTCAGCTCAAGGTGAGGACTAACTCAAATTAAATAAGATCATAGGTACACTATTATTGTAGGCCCTGAGAGTCCAGTTTCTAACCTTGTATCAACATGTGGTTCTTGCTGTAAGGAGGATGGATGTGAACTTTATCCAAAGGAACGTAGTCTAGCAAATTATTATTGTAATACATACCATACTGCTTGAGGAAAGTAGTCTACTTAGCATATCGAATTAGTGTAAACAGAACTTTTAGGGCACTCAGCTCTTAAACAATGATTTTGCTGACAATTTGTTCGTAGTGTCGAGTGAAATGGCCTCTGCCCAAAAAAGAAGGGACATACAATAAACATCTCTGTCTCACGAATACTAAGAGTGGGAGAGCCACAGATTGTTTTCAGCCTGTATATGAATGGGAGCCCTCATCTCAAGAGTGGTGCCTATACATGATGTAACAGCGTCAGGCCGAGCAGTCAGTACTCTGGCACGGCCAGAGATCTTCCCATCGACCACAGCATGTACGTCACACAAGGCAGTGTGAAAAAGTACCAGGAAGGAGCAGACTGGCAGGTTTAGAACATGTGGACACGACGTCCATCGGTGAAAGAAACCGCTGTTCTGTTGACTTCGTAGTGATGTCACTCTGGTGGGGGTACATTCAGCCGTCTCAGCCATTCTCTGGTACTGTTGTTCAAAACAGAGCCCTGTGACTCAGCTTATCCCTCGAACGCATGCAAGCAAGCAGCCGGCTGCTATGTCTTTTTAGGCTCAGGGGCCATCGAAACCTAATTTTCTCAGAAATATCGAATGGCCTGTTACATGCAGCAGTCTTGGATCAATCAGATATGTCTGAGACACTTGACAGGATGTGGTTGAGTTTCAAAACATGGAGGCTGTGAGTCTGAAAAACTAGATGCCTCCTCAGACTGTAACTTCTTAACAAATTTAAATGATTGAGCAATCATTTATTTTCAATGTATAAGCCTGATTTTATACTAAATAATACATCAATACAACAAGATTAAAGCATTGGTTGATATTTATTGCAAATTATTCGCAATTTATTCAAAATAAAAAGCTTTCGTGCTTTTGCAAATTATTTCCTGAAGTCAGGACATGTGCAGAAAACATAATTTATGTTTCAGTTCCTTGTAAAGGTTGATCATAAATATTTCAAAAGGTTCTGAGGAAATAATGAGAAAGTGATATTGGTTAAAGGAAAGGAAGGAAATTATTTAAGCAGCATTTTTTTATATATTTGTTGAAATTCTCTCTTCTCTCAGCTTTCTATGGCTATGTCTCGTCTGTAATAAGCTTAACCAACCACTTCTTTCAGCCAAATTAAATGATGGATGGTTTATCACTCGCTCTTTCTGTGAGTCTTCCACAAAACTAAGCAAACCTATTGCCATACGTTTTCACTCTATTTTTATCTTGCTTACTCTGGCTGTTTTATCCAAATTGCCTACCCCTGCTTTAATGCCTTGACAATGCTGACTGATATTCTTCATAGCCAACACATAACTTGTGTAACTGCCATAAGAGGTATTTACCCAACACGTACCAATATATATACACACATAAACACATACATTCTATGTGTTGACGCGTTGAGTGATGTATTTCCCAGGTGCTGTCCCATAACCTGTGCACAGTCTTGTCCATCCCCCACGACCCAGTAGCTTTGGAGGAGCACTTCAGGGATGATGATGATGGCCCTGTGTCCAGCCAGGGCTACATGCCTTACCTCACCAAATATATCCTCGACAAGGTATGGACGCGTCTCGATACAGCTCGGTCCCTTGTATCCCTCTACATTTTGACATGATGATCGTGGTGTGGCTACTAACATGATCCTATGTGAATATGTGTCTCAAGGTGGAAGAGGGTGCATTCAACAAAGAGAACGTTGATGAGCTGTGTTGGACCCTCACAGCGAAGAAAAACTACCGGCCAGACAGGAGCACCACGACTGTGCTCCCAGAGAAAGATGCTTTTCGGCTCTGGTGTCTTTTCAATTTTCTCTCGGAGGATAAATACCCTTTGGTGATGGTCCCTGATGAGGTATTCAGCTTGAGCGTTGATCATGGACAACCCTTGATAAATTGGATGCATAATTCCATAATCAGAACACAGATTTTACTAGTTGCTGATAATTAATATTCTGATGCCTTTCTAATTTAATGCTGATTGATATTGTATATGTCCCTGCATACTGTATGGATCTTTTGGAGGTAGAAGGTTTCCATATGGCTAGCTTTTCAAAAAGCCCATGAGAGAGTTGCATGGCGACATTATGAAACGCTCTGCCCTCGTTATGCAGTGTGGTTTTTTTTTTGTGTTACTTGCAGCATGCTTTCTGGTTTCCTGTAGTCACACTATCGCAAGATGAAACTGATAGCCACCCTTTTTGTAAGACCTCTCTGTAGCTGCTTAAATACAACACCATAATGCTTAGATCACAATAAGTAATTTGATTCAATAGTTGGGCTTCTTGTGCAAAATGTTTTGTCTGTTCTATTTGTAATGCTCAGATTGTTTCTCCTCCAAAGCTGCGTTGACTAAGACATCAACTTCCCCTTCTATCAGGTGGAGTACCTCCTTAAGAAAGTATGCATGGCCATGAGCATAGAGTTGAACTGTGTTGAACTAGAGGACTTCACTTCCCAAGATGTAGTGCAACGGAATGGCTTCAGTGTTTGGGGTTTTCTGGAGATGATGAACTCTGGAAAGATAACCAGAGGGATGGATAAGGACATAACCAGCATGGCTATCGAGGAGATATACAGAGAAATAGTCGGGGACGTGCTCAAGGAGGTAAGAAACTCCCTTCATCTCCTTTGAGTTCCCATGTTTGGCGCCATTGCTTATCTGTGGTTGACTGGGTCGGATGCCCCCAGGGCTACTTGTGGAAGAAGGGCCAGCTGAGAAGAAACTGGAAGGAGAGATGGTTCACTCTGAGACCAAGCAGCCTGGCCTACTACTCTGGAGAAGACCGGAAGGAATGCCATGGCAATATCACTCTGGATGGGAACTGCTGTGTGGAGGTGGGACAGCTGAGACAGATGCTCCGACAAGAAGAACATGCTTGACCGGATGTGTTATCATCTGATAGGAATATTTCGTTTGGTTTTCCTTTTTTAAGCAGTAATTTCTTATTATTACAAAGGACTACATTTTGGTTAATCGTTTGAGTAAAATGAGATACATTTAAGGAAACTTTTTTTTTCTATGTAGGTATTGCCGGATCGAGATGGGAAGAGGTGTATGTTCTGTCTTAAAACTCTTTCAAAGACTTATGAGATGAGCGCCTCAGACACCAAGCAGAGACAAGAATGGACCACCGGTCAGTGACCTAATCTACTAATAGAAATCCTATATTTTCTCTCTCACATCTCTGCTCTTGAAATTTCTCCTCTACTCTCCTCTCATCAAATCTCTTCTTATTCAAACAGCTATCTGTCTAAAGAGATTATCCCTCTATGAAAGCCATCAAACCTTTCCTCTTCATTCCTCTCCTTTCGGTAGCCATTCAGACAGCCATCCGTCTGTACGTGGAGGGGAAGACCTCCCTCCACAAGGACCTGAAGCTGAAACGCAGGGAGCAGCGGGAACAGCGCGAAAAAAGGCGACTGGACAAAGAGGAGGAGCTGCAGAGGCTGCGGGCCCTGCAGGAGGAGAGGGAGCACAAGCTGGCTGAGCTGGAGGTCCTCAGGGAGGCGCAGAAGCAGGCCCAGGTGCTCCAGGAGCAGGACGAGCAGAAGAGGCGGGAGCAGCACGAGCAGCTCCACCGGACCCTGGAGATCCAGCTCCGGGAGGCGGAGGAGGTGAGGCAGGGTGGGGGGGCGGGACTCTGGAGGGGAGGGGGCATCTGCTGTGAAAGGGCACGTGTCTGGCGGAACTGGAAGAGGGAAGGAGGTCAACTAGTTCGACCAGAGAGGTGATTGTTTATGTTGGTGGAAGGATTGAATCAGCAAGTGTGGGTGAAAAAAAAAAGGAAAAGTGATGACAGACAAATAGTCCAAGCATATGAATATTTGAATAATCAATGAATTAACCACCCATCTACTTTGAAAGGATTTAAGATGTAGAGCTCTACAGTGTTCACGACATTACACGTCTTACTGAATGCTTTTGTAAACAGTCTGTGGACTGATTCGCGGTTGGTCTGATTGAAGGCACGGGCCAGCATGCAGGCAGAGATGGTTCTGAAAGAGGAGGAGGCAGAGAGGCAGAAGAAGAGGATCCACGAGCTGGAGGAGATGCAGAAACACCTGAAGGAGGCCTTGCAGCTTGAGATAAAAGCCAGGATGGATGAGGAGGCCTTCCGCTATGCCCAAACCGGGTAAATCCAGCAACTAATATGCTGTCACATTGACGCACACAAATGATCTGTCTATGACAGGAATACACCGTTTTGAGATGTATAAATGGGACTGTGGTATGGAAAGCCTTGTGGGGATTTGTTTGGGGCTTTGCTTCATTTTCTGGTGGCATTGATAATGTTATGCAGTGGAGCTCCTCTGGACTGACGAAGATCCCGTTTGGTTGCTGAGGAAGTACAGTACAGTTAACATGGGAAGTTATCAGGTGCCTTGCAGTCACACCTCATTTATTTGTGTTGCAATTCTGGTGTCGATTACGCATTGTACATAGGTTTTGATTAAATTAGATGACCGCATTAAGTTTCAGTATGTGTTTCTTCAGGCCTTTTTATCTGGACAATGGTCAATTAAAAAGCAAAAAATGCAATAAATACAGAAGAGTCTAAACCTTTAAATCTGTCACAATATTCATCCTGCTTCCAGGCTGTTGGCCGAGGAAGAGGAGAAGATGAAGGCTCTGATGGCCCTGCAGGAGGAGCAGGAAGAGTACATCGTGAAGACCCAGCGGGAGAAGCAGGAGCTTAAGCAGGAGATGGAGACAAAGTCTCGCGCGCTGGACGAGGCCCAGAGGCAGCTGGAGACAGTCCGCGCAAATCGCTACCGGGTCGACCAGGACGTGGTGGTAAGATGATTAATAAACAACACCGTGATGTCTAAGACAGTTGATATGTTTAAGCAATTCAAATGTACGATTTTCGAGTAACTGAATTGACAGGGGGACAATAGCTATATTTTCTTACACAATTTTAGCCAGATGAAATTAATAAATAAATGGAAATATATAACATTACAGGTCACATATATTGAGTTCATACATTTTTTTATTTATATTTTTAATCGCTTCCACCAAAGATACAAAACACGTAATGTTGAAAATGTGTTTAAGTCGTTTTTTTTTTTCTAGCTGCACTTAGCGTTAACAGTTATTTATTATTAAAATCTATATCTATTTATATATATATATATATATACAGTGTTTCCCACACATTGACGAGACTATGGCGCACCGCCATATTCTATTTTCGGCCGCCATAGTTTCAATAAAAAAATTAATTATAAAAAGACAAACTCAACATATCTGTGTTACTTGGTTTGAGTTAAACCCAGCAGTCTGTATTAAGGGCAGCTGTGTCTGTAAGGGCCCTATCTTGCACCCAGCACAATTGACTTTCTACATCAAGGCATGTATCGTTGCTATTTTGCAGCTGGCGCAAAGCTGATTTTCCCCCGCAGCAAATTGCGCCGTTACACTTAAGCTCTGAGAGGCACGTCGGCGAAAAGCAGTGGCGTGTTCCGGCGCAAATGATACATGGGGCTATTTTGCAGATCGATTTTGCAATTGCGCCACTGACCGGTATTTTGACATGCCTAGGCAGGTTGGAACTGTAACATAAGCTTACACACACGTAGGCTATAGACAGCAGAAACATCCAAACAATTAGCAATTTTTTCATAGGGGCTCCTTGAATGTACACTGTAGTAGGCTATGCCATGCGTTTAAATAATAATAATAATAATAATGATAATAATAATAATAATAATAACAATAACAAACTCGAGCAAGGTATATCCCAGCCTTCCAAAGCAAAATCCCGTTTTAGGGTAAACGATAATGTTGGTTAAATTATTTGGGAAAGAACAGCTGATACAGTGGTAATAGGTTGTACTTTTAAACTAATGCATCTGCAAACACTGTACAGCAAACACATATTTTCTTGACACAGACATCGTGTACAAGCTCATAACTTTTAGGAATGATCAGTATTTGATCCTGAGGAAACTTAGTTTTACCGCGAGTGAATGTTTAAAAGAATGAATGAGTAATGCTTGGCGTGCATGTGTCTGTTTAAACACACGCAAACTAAACACGTAAGCTAACGCATAATACAGTACATGGCAATGTATATTAAGGGGGGATAAATGCATATTAGGAACACAAGTCGATAACGATAATGGATACAATACTGGTAACAAACAATGTTTTTTAATGTTTTGCAGCATATCATTAATCTAATCATTCAACTGAAGTTGTAGAAGAAAACGATATTCCATGTGTGAGCTAGGCCACATTATTTGGACATAAACTGAGCCATTTAAATTTTGAAATTCATGTGGTCATGCATCTGTCTCAGGGGAGACTGCAAAATATCAACTTGTCAGTTTCAAATGCGATCATGGCTCTTAAAGGGGATGGGAGATGGTACTCTCATTGGTGTATTGCATGTTACGCCCAAAGTACGCCTACTGGTATTCAGACCAATCCACTTCAGCTTTGCGTCAGGCGTAAGAGTCATTTTTCCGCCGGTGTAATAGCAAAAGCGCCAGAGCCCACAAAGCTACTTCCGTTTTGAAGTTCTCAAGAGGCCCTAAGACTTTGTGTGTGTTGGGGGAGGGGGGCTGAGAGATGTTTGGTTATTATTAATAATTATAATAATAATAAACTAATAGTATAAACGATCAGCATTGTGTTGTTATTTTTGTTTTCATCTTTTCTTAAATGCTTTCTGAAAAATCCTCAACCCCATTTAGTATGACCCTTTACATTGTGTCATAAACAATCATATCAGTACCAGCAGTTTGTAAGTCATTTGTCAGTAATTGATATGTCATATTGTGGTTCTCCAGATTGATGCATTTAAATTAAATCTATTCAAATTTTTCTCCCGGGGGGGACCCCCCAAGAAGATCGCGAGGCCTCCACCATAGTCTCCAAAAATCCTGTGGGAAACGCTGTATATATATATATATATATTTAAGCAATAGATCACGCCAGGCTGTGGTATGTGCTCATTATACCACTGTTAAGGGGCGTTGTCCGGCCCCGACGCTCAGCGGAGGGCCGGCGACCCCCTTCACAGTGGTATAATGAGCACATGCCACTGACTGAAGTGATCTATTGCTTTTATACAACGGTTACTGTTGTGGCGAAACGAAAGTCATAGACACACTACATTTAAAAAGAAACCAAGAAAGTCAAAGTAGCCGTTTTATTAAGGAATACAAAAAAGTAGTCCCTCCCTGCTGCCGCTATGCATCGACGGTCGCTATGCAACACACTTTAGCGTCCCTCCGAGAGAAGGCTCCGATAAAGCGGTTCGCCGGCAATTTATCCTATGGAGCAGTTCACTCGCCGTGTGCCTAAGCTTTCGTGAGTCTCTCCATCGCCTTGCTCACTCCCGGAGTAACAACATTTACACCCTCTCCATCATCCAACATATGTTTTACTTTGTAACTGTTTCTACTTCCAGGCACGGAGTGATATGCAAACTTTCACAAAATGATCGGGCGTCATAGCAGTTATGTATACGCTCATTATACAACAGTTAGGAACCAATCAGATCGCTGGATTTAGGTCCCCCGTTGTATGAATACAGTATATAGCACAGTATTGACATTGGTTGACTGGTTTGCTGATTTCTTCCTGATAGGCTGCCCAGAGGAAGCTTCGCCAAGCCAGCACCAATGTGAAACACTGGAATGTTCAGATGAACAGACTGATGCGTCCAATTGGCCCAGGAGGTATGGGTATCATTCTGTTCTTAAGCTCAACAAATGATCAGGAATCATTATAGGTACTCATATTGCCATGATTATTTTTTTAATGGCCATTAAAAAACAACAGTCTTTTCAAAGTGTAGTATTGCAGTGCATGTATTATAGTTGATAAGAAGTGCATTTTATAAAGTTACTGTATTTTAATGTAAATGCAGATGTTTAATAAGAATTTCTTACCTATAAACCAATTTGAAAAATCAGGAATTATTTTAAGACAAAGCCACTATGGGGCTTAATAACAACAGCTCCTTTCCACTTTCACAGACATTGTGCTTGATTTTGTTATCTAAGTGGCGTTTAAAGGTGCAGTGCTTCAAGTCAGTGGCATCTAGCTGAATGGACTTGGCATAAACTAATACCCACTTTATTTTTTGCTACACTATACTATTTTACATTTTCAGACTTAATAAGTAAAAAAAATATATATATATATTCTATCACTTGACACTTCTTCTACTGCAACAGCATGAAGGTGATGACGTGTTTTGGAAGTACCAACTGGCACTTCACAACACGGGCCTGTACAGGCCATAGTAGCCATTTGAAATAGAGAGGTGAGGGGGTGGGAATTCAGTCACCTGCCTCACAGATATTTGCTGCACAAGTCTACACACTGGACCTTTATAGCCAGGGTAGGCAAATTATTTTAGAAGCATTTTTCATTTGTTTAAATTGTACCAATTGTATAATTCTCTTTGCACCATGACCGCAGTCAATAAATCAAATACTCATAAGAAAAACACAAAACTGGTATCTGTGGCTGACGCGGCCTATAGTATGCCTTCTAATAATTCAATTCAATCCGAATAATGGTTGGATGGCTCACCTGTCTATCTACCTACCCAGGTGCACCCGTTGTGCATGACCAGAGTCTTCAACAAAGCTAAGCAGACCTACAGCTAGTCAAATGTTTTGGGGGAGTGGCTTTGGAGGGAAGCCTGAATGGAGGATTTGGAGGTTTTGTTTTATACTTTCAAATCTGTCAAAAACCTGGTTTCTCCAAATTGCCTTCCATAGCTTTAACTATGCACTGAGTTTCTGTTACAAAAATGCCAGGCACGTCATCACTATTCACTATCGACCTAGTATTTAAAAAAATACAGACTCTTCTCTTCTTCTCTCTCTCTCTCTTTCCAGTTTGTCCTAACTGCTTCCCCTGTCCCCTATCTCTCTTTAGAGAAGAGACCATCTCTAGGAAGCTCCTACTCATCCTTCCCGATGCCCTGCCAGAGGGACCCAGGGCTGCGTCTCCGGCCGCGTGCAGAAGGGAAAGATGAGGAGAGCAAGGAGAACCTGGACAACGGGGCGGGCTGCGGAGACGAGAAACGCCTTTCGCAGGCGTCCAATGGAGAAATGGACACCCCCTGAGAGAGCCACATCAGAGACAGTTATTGTGGATCAAGTAGTAGAACTGGAGCCAACGTGCGAGAGACTAGGCTATGGCACGACACTCCTACCATGGAGGGTTCTGCATGGGAGATAGGTAGTGTAAATACGTGGGGTACAACTCAAGAAGGTATAGCCACACCAAAACAAAACTGAGTTGACTGACATTTGTGCTAAATATTGGATTAACCTTCACCACCTTACACTATTTTATGCATTGTGCATGCATATATATGTTGTGTAAATTGTTGCTTAACTAATGTCTGTTTTATGTTTGGTTAGTTTGGTCAATACAAGGGTAATAGGAATGGCAAAGTGCGACCCTGATCAATAGAACATTTCCAGTAAAAAAATAAAAGTGCAAGTCAGTGTATCATTGTACCTTTGGTAGGATGTAACTAATCTGTCATTTAGTAAGGCTCTAATATAGATTTATGAAGTTAAATCGATTTTTCCAAACGTCTTGATTTTTTTCCAGTCAAGCTCATCATAATTTCAGAAGCTCTCAAATTTTAATATAATATATATGTATATATCCTCGCATACACAGGAAAAGGAAAAAACAGAACTAAAGAAAAAAAATGTCTTCATACTTCCTGTTTCCATGTCGGTTAACCAACATTTAAAAAGAGAGTGCACGTCAGAGATTCCTCGGTATTCTCGTTGTAAAGAAAATGGTTTAATCCCTCAGTGTGTTCTTATATTTAACTAGATACGTGTCACCTAACTGTTTTCATTTGGATATATTAAACACAAACAACATGTAATTGTGTTACTAAAGTGTTAAACAGTCTTGGCGCACGACGATTTTTACTTCCTGTGTTTCAAGTAGGCTTGCATAATTAGTTCACAGTAAAGAAATGTGTCATCAGTGAGTAATTTCATGCGTTGTTTTTATCAAGCAAACAGGGACATCATCTGTCAATGAGGGCCAACTACATGTCCACAAATCAAATTCCAATGATGGTTGTTTGAAGTTAAATACTGATTCAGTTTATTTTTTAGATTTAGTAGCAAATAGTTGTATGTAAAAAAAAAAAAAGTGTTTAGTTTGTATGTTTAAGGTGTTATAATATACCGGTATTACGAGAATTGCACAATTGGTGAATATATGATTTTAATAAGAGAAAGGATGGGATGCTGTTCTCTTTACTTGCACTGGGCGGCAGGCGCAGGAGAGGAATGACGCAAGGCAACACGAAGAGTTGGGTTAGGAGTGCACAGCTAAGGATATCAGTTGACTTTTCCTTTGGTTGTGTTATCTGTGGATGATATGGTAGCACGTAGGAGTGCAGCCACTTGGTTTTATTCTGCTGACGTAAGAAATGAAGAGTATCGTCATTATGTCTCGGGAGCTCCAAACGCTAGCTCTTAATGCTAAGTCCAGCTAGTCACTGTCTACAAACAACTTGTCAACAATCAGTCTTCGACAGTGCTTGTATTGTATCTTTGGTGGCAGCTACTTGTTTAAACCGGGGATACTTCTCGTACTCAACGCCTTTGAAAAAAACAGTAACACTGTGAAAGGTAAGCAAAGTATAAACTAGGCAATTGAATGCAAAAAGCAAACATTGGAATTTGGGTCAGCCACGTTAACAGTGGACTGCTGCTAGCTCGTCTTTAGTCAATAAGGCTCGTAGTGTTAGCTTAAGGCTAGCTGTCGTCCACTAACTCAGTCCTGCACACTCCATTGACACGCATACGATACTTGTAATACAGCTGTTGAGTGCCTTTAAAGTAGGTCTGTCATACTTTGCAAAACTAGACCTCAGGAAATCCCACGAAGTCCTGCATTCAGTCACAGAATAGTTAATGCAAAAAATAAAACTAGATGGCCATTGTTAGAGCAAGTGTGACAGGTTGTTTTCTGCAGGGCATGGCATGTCTCAACAGAACCACTATTCACGGGATATTTCCTGGCATAGATTGGCAAAACCAAATGGATACCACTGGGTTCTATAGCTGATAAAGGATTAGAGGATTTTTCACATTTTTGAGAATGTATTCAAACGACGACGTTGAAATGGACGTAAACAGCCGATCCTGGTTTATTTCGTTGTTGGTACAACGTTAGGCAGATAATTTGCATCTGCTTCACGGGTTCCAAGGGCATGCCCTTAAGGGGGTCACAGCCCCATGCCTGACTCATACAAACTGGGTTATACAGGTCTGTCCACTTTATAATGTTACTGTTTAAAAGTATTTTCAAAAATGTGCATTGGATGATACTTTGGATTTGGTTCTATTTGTGGGGTTAAATCTATTCGCGGAACGTACTCATTGGTTGTGGCGGGTCTGTCCTCCCAGGGGCCGGACTCGGATTGAAGCGCAGGCAGCTACGCATAGTGGAGACTGGTGGTACAGCTCCCTAAAGACCCAACATTAATTTGACAACCAATTTAAAACTATAATAAAACAATAATTAAGAGATATCAACTTGATGCGACCACGATATCTTTATAAATAATTATGTTTAGCGATACAAAGCGTTTCTTTTTAGCAAATCTGAACTAATTTGTAGTTTTACCTGTTTTATTGTTTATTGATTAAAAAAATAAGAATTTAATTGGTTTGTTGTTTAGTGTCCCTGCCTCTTGGCACTATTCATACTCTTGTTTGTACAAGAGTACACAGCTATGATAGATATTTAATCCTATGATCATTTCATTAAGATTTAAGAGCGGGAAAAAAATGTGTGCCTGTTATAAACTGAAATTATGATTTTTGAATTATCAGATTTATTATTGTGCTACTTTGGAAAACAGCCACTTCTGTTGCAGCTGGCTGTGCTGCACAATTTCCCCCAAATTCCATTGTAAATTAGCCCCTTGGTGTTGCCTTGAACTTTCTATGATCTTGAAAGGTGTTTCCAAGTATTTGCTAATGTGTCAAATCGCTGTGTGTTATTAACGGATTAGCTAGTCCAGTTCATGGATCCCTTTTACCATGTTTCCACGTTTAATCGTGTCTTTATCTTGAGCCATCAACAACCTTTGCCTTACACCAGTCCTTCTGCGTTCTTCCCAGGGGAGTTATGTTGGCAACGTGACAGGACGGTAGCTTCTGTACCACCCTGAACAGGAGCCATGGATGCGTTTCAGCATACTGCCAGAAAGCTGCCGGATGGTGTAAACGGAACACGTGAGCCAAAGTCCCCCCAGGACCCAGAGTCGGTCGGGGCCTCGAACTGTGCAAATGGGCCGGACTCGCCGGAGGTCCCAGAGCTGCAAGAGCTGAGAACCAGGGAAGCTGCTGATGATGAGGATGATGAAGAGGTGGAGAAAGTAGTGGACAGAGAACGCTCGCCTGTATCTAAAGGGCCGAAGCAGAAAGCTAAAAAGGAAGCCACAAAGCAGGATGGAAAAGAACTCAAGAATCACGTCAGCCGTGCATCATCCCCCAACTACACAGGTATGACACTAGCTTTTCCTTAGCATCTGGTTGAGCAGCTATGAGTTGAATCACGCCAGGGTGCATTCATTGTCAGGTGTGGACACTCCCAGGTTGCAACTTGATCACATGGGTGGGTATCTGTTGTGTGTGAGTATCTGGCAAATCTTAACAAGAAGAGTTTCGTTGATGCAACTAATCCAGGCCTTTCATTAAACAAGCTTTGGCCTACTGAAAGCCCTGACACCCACACACTCTACCTTGATTCCTCCTTATGCAGATCTCTCCCATACCTCGTCGCCGTCCTTGTCAGAGCAGCTTCGCCTGGGCCGAGAAGAGGCCGCAGGGGCTGGGATTAATGTGGAGTGCAAAATCTGCGGGGACAAGGCCTCTGGCTTCCACTACGGTGTGCATGCCTGTGAGGGCTGCAAGGTATGTGTATTAGTGGATTACACTGTGATGGCAGACTTTCAGAACAAGACGGTGTGACAATGGGTTCATTGTGGGTTTGGTTGAGCCTATTTCTGTTTGTGACCCAGGGCTTTTTCCGACGGACCATCCGAATGAAACTGGAATACGAGCGCTGCGAGCGTGCGTGCAAGATACAGAAGAAGAATCGGAATAAGTGCCAATATTGTCGATTCCAGAAGTGCCTATCTTTGGGAATGTCTCATGATGGTGAGATAACATACAACTTTTTCTTGAAGTGCCAACTTAATTTAGTTGAGTGACTCATTGACGTACGTGTGTGTGTGTGTGTGTGTGTGTGTGTGTGTGTGTGTGTGTGTGTGTGTGTGTGTGTGTGTGTGTGTGTGTGTGTGTGTGTGTGTGTGTGTGTGTGTGTGTGTGTGTGTGTGTGTGTGTGTGTGTGTGTGCGCGTGCACTGCACATCAGCAATCCGGTATGGACGCATGCCTGAAGCTGAGAAGAAAAAGCTGGTGGCGGGCCTACAGGCAGAGGAACAGAACCTCCGCAATCCTAAAGGTGCAGACCTCAAGACGCTGGCCAAACAGGTCAACGCAGCCTACTTGAAAAACCTCAGTATGACCAAGAAAAAGGCCCGCAGTATCCTCACGGGCAAGACCAACAGCACCTCGGTATGTCTCCTGCTGGATCGCTCAGTTCATCCAGGACTCTGCACTCATCATCCAATACATAGTATTCGTGACTTTAATTCCAATTTGAAAAAATTCTAAAATGGTCACTCCTTCATACATTATTGAATCATTGACATATCAATATTCCCTACCAGAGTTGTAGTCCTCTGTCAATTGCAACCAATTGCAAACAGCTGCAATGTAGAAAGGAATAGGATAGTGGGCCTCAGCTGCATTACAGTAACCTTAATGATCCCTCCCCCTTGCAGCCCTTTGTCATCTATGACATGGACACCCTATGGAAAGCGGAGAGCGGTTTAGTATGGAGCCAGTTGGTGCCGGGGGCACCCCTGACCAAGGAGATTGGGGTCCATGTGTTCTACCGCTGCCAGTGCACTACAGTGGAGACTGTGAGGGAGCTCACAGAGTTTGCCAAGTCCATTCCAGGCTTTGTGGACCTCTTCCTCAATGACCAGGTTTCATGTGTTTTTTCTTCTGAAACGACAAGCAATTCTTCATAAAATGACTTATTTATAGATTAAAAGACGTTCAGCTGACAGGATGTTTATTTTTCATGGGAATAACCTGCACATTGCCCAATTTGTTTTTTTAAATGTTTTCTCTTTTTACTTGTACTAAAAGGACTTTGCTTTCTTCAGGTGACTTTGTTGAAGTATGGTGTGCATGAGGCTATTTTCGCCATGCTCCCCTCGCTCATGAACAAAGATGGACTTTTGGTGGCCAATGGCAAAGGATTTGTGACCAGAGAGTTCCTGCGAAGTTTAAGGAAGCCCTTCAGTGAGATAATGGAGCCCAAGTTTGAGTTTGCCTTAAAGTTCAATGCTCTGGAGTTGGACGACAGTGACCTGGCACTGTTTGTTGCAGCCATCATACTCTGTGGAGGTGAGGGGGGCACATGTGACCAATTGTTGGTTGTGTTGCTTTCGGCCTATCAAAGGGCCACTCTGTAATGCCATCATGGTGGCTGCTAATACTGTCGGTGTCTTTTTGCAGATCGCCCAGGGCTGATAAACGTGAAGCAGGTGGAACAGAGTCAGGACAGGATACTGCAGGCCCTTGATCTGCACCTCCAGACCAACCACTCTGACTCGCTCTACCTCTTCCCCAAGCTGCTGCAAAAGATGGCCGACCTCCGACAGCTGGTCACAGAGAATGTTCAGCTGGTTCAGAAGATTAAAAAAACTGAGTCTGAGACCTCGCTCCACCCTCTGTTGCAGGAGATCTACAAAGACATGTACTAGTTTTTAACTCCACAAACGGTTGTTGTGGGTTTATGAGCAATATGGTTACGGACTGAAGTGATGTTTTTTTCAAACTGAAATTCTAGGGAAGCACTGCTCCAGACATGGACTTACTGTTTTGTGTATGTATGTGTGTGTGTCTGTGGCTGAGGCGATTGAGTGGTAATACTGTAGTTACATTGTAGGTTTAAGGTAATCGGCAAATACCCTTTTGATATCAGAATTACCAGAAGAATAATAGTGTAAATAATAAGTGTATGTGGAATCATGTTCCGCAAGTCCTCGTTGCGCAAAAAAAAAGGTCACTGAACTGTTTGAATGGTATGTTGTGTTTGAAGAGGCGCTGTTTTTCTTGTTCCTCAGGGGTAAGCTCCCATTTCATTCTGACCCCATATCAGTGCCCTGACAGAACCTGGCCTTTCAGTGGCAGTGTAACTCTGTACTCTGCCAATGTTTGTATACAAGAGTATTAGCACAAGTGATCAGAGCTGCCTGTTTGTACTGTATGGAGATGAGACATGCCAGGGTCTTGGTAGCAGAGTTATTTTCGGGCTCTATGTTAAAAAAGACTAGGTGTGAAATGTATTTTGCTTGTGTACATCCGCATTGCACTAAACAATGTTGGGTTTTTTGGAGGCAGAATAGCAAAAAAAGAAAACTGGGCAGGCTCCAGCTGGGTAAAGCTCACACAAGTGGCAGCATCTGTGTGATACCATTATACTGTGTACATTTTTGTGAGAACAGTGTCTTGAGTTGGGTGATTGAGGTGTTCACTTAGTGAGCTCACTGAGCTGTGATAAATGGGCTATGCTGCACAGATTCTACGCAGAATTGGTGAATAGAATTGCATCACTCCTTTATTTCGAGGGGGTATTCTCTTTAGCCAGGCAAATAGTTCTCCCCAATGTATTTTAAGATTCCTTAGTTATTGTTATGAGTGAATGAAAAATCTATTGGATGTATACTGAACCAAGCATAGATTTTACGAGTGCATGTCTGTATTGAGTGTAAGAATGCACCAAATATAAGTAACCTAACATTTTCTTTAATCTGAACATTACAAATTTGGAGTTATACTAAAATCAATGTAGCATGCTATCCCTATTAATTTGATGACAATTATTAGATCAATGTATTGATTGTGTGACATCACAATGGTTTGATGTACTGTCACAACTGTTGACCACAATACCAGAGTACCATTTTTCGAGTTCCACAATTCAATGATTTATGTTGTAAAAGCAAATGGTTTTTAATATATCTATTTTCAAATACATAGTTTGATGGACTATATCATTAATGTATAGAAACTTGATATGTCTATCAATATAAACAAACTTTACTTTGAAAGGTCAATGAAAAAAATCTTGTTTTATTATCTCTTAAACCCTAACTACCTCTATATGTTGTATGTTTCCTTCACTTTATCACATGTACCAATGTCTGATAATATTGTAATATCTGACATTTTGCCTTAAATACTATCAGTAGGCTACACATTGCAAATTTTATATTGTAGTGTATGTGCAATGTGCCAAAACAATTATGTGAATAAATGATAAAGGACTGAGCTATCAAAAAGTTCACCAGGTTATTTGATTATACAAAACAAGGCCTTAACGGGTGTATTTTGAAAATGCATTCTTGATTTGTATTAATTTCGAGGAGAGATCCACGTCATTAAAGGAAGTAGATACACGTTTCAATTGGTTCATTGACGACATCAGTAATTAGCAAAAGCATTGCCTGCTAACTATTTAGTCGACGAAATCTAAGCCGAGGAGAAGCTAATCCGAAAGCTGGAGATAATGGACCCGAGGACAGATCAGTTTTCATCTTTGCGTGCTGGTCTAGTGTGTCGGTAAGCCTTTTATGTTTTACTTTTAAATCACTTCTGCCCTCTGTATACCCAAATCAAGCTTGTCTCTGAAGTTTGCATGTCGTCTGGATGAGATTGTTTCGTCGTGCTTCCATGCTCAGCGGCCAAGATATCTCTTGGATTTTCTCCAGAAAATGTGTGACGTAAAAGTTAACGGTTGTTGAGGGTGACGGTTGATCCTACTGTCCCTTTCTCTAGACATTTGCGGCACATTAATGCTAGTTCCCAATGATGGCACACTATGGATCCTTAAATCATTATCGACATTACTTTAAGGATAGGAGTGGGAGTTGCAGGTGAATTGCAAGGCTAGCCTAATGATGGGGAACGACGACCAATGAACTTGTTTGACTTGTAGCCTAGTAACACTGTATTTCCCCCCCCCCATTTGGATACACATGGTGGGGGAGATCGAACTAAACGCTGAAATGTCTGGGCCTACTTCTATCCATACTGTTTTCCAGGCACTATTTGAACGGTTCCTGCAGATATGGTTCAAGGTGTAACTATCAACATGACTGGCCAGCTGTGCCTTCTGCTCAAATATGTAGATATTTTCAGAAGGGTGGATGCTGGTACGGTCCACGCTGCAGGTAATCTAGACACATGTATGTCATTGACTCAGGTCAATTAAATGATATGGTTTGAAAAACAAGTAAACCCTATTTGCCCTCTAGATATCTTCATATCCCTGTGACTGAACGGGACGCATCCTTTACAAGCAGAAGAAGTTCTGTACCTCAGCTCTATTTCTCCAGCAACAGCCTTCCCAGCTCCAGACGAGGGTCTGAGCCGGCACTCTCTCACGCCCGTGGTCTCGTCCCCCGAAACCTCCGGGAACGGCACAATGCCTTGAACCCACAGCACATTGGGGCCACACAACAGCCGCTCGATCATCTAATAGAATATGGCATGTGATTTTCAACCCCTCTACATTGACCACGTGACCCTCTGCTCTCCATCTGTAACATTACTTATACTTCTGTCGTCTTTCATTGGTCAGGTGCTCACTCTGGTCTTGAGGCTTGCCAGGAATTGCTTCAGAGTTCAGAAGTGTCTCAGGCATGTGCAACAGATTTTAACGAATAGGTCTCCATCTTTTGACATTACATACTCAACGGCATGGCTAATATGGTGCTTTAATTTTTAATTTGGTTAAGGAATCAAAGTCTCCAGAAGGTAGTCGGGATGCTAACAGCAGTAGTGACAGTGGTGGTGGTGCCGCTGCTGCTCCTGAAGACCAGGAGGAAACTGAAGCCTACTTCGAAAGTAAAGAAGTGACCTGTGGCATCTGCATGGATAAAGTCTATGAAAAGATGAGCGCAGATGAGCGACGCTTTGGCATCCTGCCCAGCTGCAATCACTCCTTCTGTTTAAGGTGTATTGTTACATGGAGGAAAACAAAAGACTTGCAGGAGGAGGTCATTAAGTAAGTAGCTGTATTGGTCTCCAGATGGTGATTTGGGCTGTTGGCAGGGCTTTGACATGACTCTTTCTTTCTTTAGGGGTTGTCCTCAATGCAGGGTGAAATCTGCGTTCTATGTGCCACATAATTACTGGGTAGAGGGCCCGGCGAAGGAAACTCTCATTGCATCCTTCAAAGAGAAATGCAGGTCAGACTTTTTATTTATTTGATTGCAGATTTTCAACTACATATGAAACTCATTAGGCATTGCGGTCTTCCTGAGGAAGGCCTTCAATGACGGATGGCCCATTTTTAATCAAGGGCACTCGTGTTAAAATCTAGGTGAAGGACTTTAGGTGGAGTATTGTTTTAGATATGTGAGCTACAAGATTTGATGGATTTGTTTTCTATTTTGATTTAGAAAAAGAAGATGTAGTTATTTTCTGCGCCATGGATGCTGCCCCTTCAAAGCAGAGTGCATTTATTGGCATGACGAAGTGCAACGTCGTCGTTCTGCACACTTGGTAAATGCTATTTTCGTTAAACTTGTACTATAAATTGTTTATTGAATGAGTTGGTATATCTTGGGTGTCTGGTTTCTTTCCTCAGCTTCAAACGGACTACCTTGAAGATATTGACCCCATGCACATCCTGGATTTCGTCATGTCCATCACCTTTTTGCACATTGATGATGAAGATGAATATGATCTTCCTTTTCACATTACCCATGGCCTCAGCTTCTGAGCCCTGTTGCCCTTCTGTACTCGTAGGACTTGTTCGAGCCTTTCCGCACTTTAGCCTGGGAGGGAGAAATGTGACTAAAACTTAATGGCACATTTATTTCCTCCTGGGAAGCAAGGCAACAGTCGTGTTCATCCTCTGAAGCTGTTTGGTTGGACCCTTTTTGGGAAGGGAGGGGTATCTTCAAATAGGCCTGGTTACTTTGTAATTGTTATACAAAAAATATATCTTGCTAATTTGCACCATTTTTATTGTATTAGGAAGGCATTTTTATTGTCTCATACTTGCTGTATTGTTCCCAATCTTGCTGTTTTTTTTTCTTCAGAATGCTAGTTATGATAAATGGATCTGTCGTTTTATAGTTTTATGACTAATTGCTTGCAAACAAAAGAATAAACATTGTCTCATATTTTGCGAGTTTCTTGTGTTGTACGTCTGCAAGTTAAGTTTTGGGTTGGCCACTAGGTGTCCTTCTAGGATGATGGCAGTCAAACGAAGAAGTACATTATTGAAAGCACAACAAGCAAAACACTCTCTGAAAGGGTTTACTTTCTACCTAACCTATCTATATGAGGGCAAACCCATGGACGGGCTAACTGCTAGGTTGACCGGGAAAGATAAGTTACTAGTCCTGGCACTCATGTCGGGAACCTCTGGCGCTCGAAGGGCTTTGTGCGTTTTTGAAAAGCAGCAACGTTACGACCTCAAACTTTCGCTAAGTACCTTCCTTGAAATGCTCTGTCAAAAGGCTATTTCCCCAGAAAACCTTTCCGAACCTATTCTGCCGTGAGTATCTTAAATCGTTAGTCCATGTAGATAAATGAAATGCATGCTGTAAGTGTTACCGTAGCATCTTGCTCGAACAAGTGTGTCCATTAACACCCGTTTTCTTTGTTTTGTAGTAGACCATTGGTGTGCCTGTTTCCTGTAGCTTTTAAGCGGAATTTGTTATCTTTTCTTCGCCTGGTCAACCAAGTCCTTCCTCAGACCAGGGTGGTTCAGCTCCTGGAGTGCCTGAGCAAAGACCCACGTCAGGATCACTGGGTCACTGCTCTGATTGGACAGCTCCAGCGAGACATGGGGTCGCTTCGGGACGTGCCCCTCTACACTGCGAGTTGTAGCCAGCGTCTAAAGATGATTTCTGAACGTTTAAAAGATACGGGTAGGAATGAAGGATGGGCCAAGTACTTCACAGAACCAAAACTAACTTCTCAAAGTGGAGGGGACGTTTTAGAAAAGCAGAAGAAAAGGAAGAGCAGCTCTATGACCCCTGATACAGAAGTTGAATCTACACAGCAGCATAAACGGATGAAGATGGATATGTCTTCTGTGGAGGAGCGCTTGGGTGCTTATCCTCATGGTTCTTTTACATCAGAGGAACCTGTTTTAATGGAGAGAGGAGAATGTGACCTTCCAAAAGTTGAGTCTGGTGGACCATCAACTAGCAATCTGTGGGATAACCTTCCTGAAAATATAAAGGTATATAATATATAGGATGACTAAAGGTTCGAATGCAGTGAGAGACTTGCCATCTACTTATTTTTAAGTTTAAAGTTCCAACAGTATATATAACCACTGACTTGTTTGTTGATGTTTCAGGCATTTGTCCCTCAGATAAAAGAACTATTGGGGTGTCAATCAGAGGTAACACACTTTTGTGTGAACATTGGATGGATTTGATGCAGCAATTTTTCTATCTGCTAATGGGTGTTTTATTTCAGTGGGACCAGGGCTCCACAGATGTGTTCAAGGTGCTGAATGAATGTGACTCTGCCCAGGTAAACATTGTAGTGATATTCATTTCATTCAAATGTTGGATTTTTATCAGGTTGATTTTCCCCCAACATGTTGGAAAGCCTTAGCAGATGCTGAGTGAGTGTCAACACACTATGGCAGAGGAAGAAGGAATAATAGACGGGGGGGGGAGGAACAAGTGGAGAAGAAGAGGGAGGTTGAGGATATGGAAGAGGAGGAGAGCAGGAAGAGGAGTCGAAGGAAGAGGAGACACAAAAATCAAAAGCACATAGTTCATTGCAAAATTTGGAGTAAACATCTTCTGTATGGGCCGACAAAACAATCCAAATTTATGTTCAGAAGGGGTCCATGAGTTAAAAAACCTTTAAGCTACTGCTGTGCTGGCTCTCATGTTCAGGTGGAGTTGCTCTGTGGTATGCTGAACTTGGCTGACACACCAGAGGAGACATTACCTAAACTCTGTAGCTGCCTGTTGGCCCTCTCCCCAGAGCTCAGCTACAGTGCAGCCTCCGCTGTTATTAAGAGCCTCCTCCTGGGAAAGGTAATTTCAATGATGCTCATCAGTATACAAACAGATACTGGCTGGTTGTTTGTTAATTTAACCAACATGTTTGTCCCTACCTTAAGATTCTATGCCTCTTGGAACCTGCCTCAAGAAGCCTGGTGGCAGCAGTGACATCACTTAGTAGTCAGTATCCCAGAGCAGCTTGCCACGCCCTAATCAGACCCATCCTACAGGAGGAAAACCTAGGTAACTGCAGCCTATATGATTGCGCCACACCAGGTTAGGGTTATTGTCATGCCTTTTGATTTGTCTATTATGAATCGATTTCAGTTGTGATCTGGAGGATTCCAAATCATGAGATTTTACCATAATTTTTTGATAATCACAACTAGATTTTTTTATTCATTTATTTGTTATTATGTTTTGCAAGATCCATTTATATTTTACAATACCACAAAGTTACGAAAAACTCATAAAGTCGGTTGGGTTTAGGCAGAGAAGAATTAAGGGAACTTGAATTTTTACTCTAGAAGCCAAACCTTCCTATTGCTTATTCTATTCTCGCTTCAGAAGTAATGGTTTCCCTTTACTTTTCAGGAACTCAGCAGGCCGAACTGATAAATAGATTAATAGGAGACTGCCTGGAACCCCACTACAATCTTCTGGTGTTTCAGTAAGATACCAAGTATTTGTCTTTGTAAAACTCATTCTCAATAATACTATTGAGGTTTGTTGCCATTGTTAGGGGATTGTCATTGTTGACATTGTGGGGAGATGAGTTCAATATTTATTTACCTCCCCCCCCCCCCCCTTTTATCAGGATGACATTTACCATTGTATGGAGTGAATCGATGCTGTCAATCATTCATAGCCTACTAGACTCCAAGGTGAGGTCATGTTTTTATGTATTGGAGAGAAAAAATGTACTACATAGATTGGGATTTCCATCATTCATTCGATTAATTCAAAAACCTAACATAACTGTCTGTTTCATTTCAGCTTGACATAGATGAAAAACATTTCTCGAGCTTTATTGCACAGCTAGTCAGCCAGGCTCCACAATTCATAAAATCCATGAAGTACGCAAAAATGATGCTAACTGTACTCACAAAATACAGTATTCATGTAAGTCGTAAATGTATGATAATAGTTATTATTAAACAAAATGATTAACCAAATTATTATTTATCAATCAATGGGTTTTTGTATTTTTCTTATTTTTCTAGGTCACAGCTTCACACAAACCATCCCTGTCACATTGTTTAATGTTGAACCAGACGTTCCTGAAGAAGTCTCTTCAATCTGCTTTTAAAAGAATTACACACAAATGACTTTTTGTACATTTTGTAATAAGAAATAAAACAATGCTGCGTTTATGCTATGACTTATGTGCATCTGTATATATAAACATATCTTGGTACATATTTATATAGATCTTTATAAATGGACTTCCCGAATGGATGTAACATGATGAATAGTTGACATGACTTCCAATAATTTATTTTTAATAAAAATAAATTACTCTTCCAATATGGCGGACTTTATCGGACGTCCCCCTGCGCAGCCTTTATTATGCGCAACTTCCGTTAGCTCGGCCTTTTCACTTGGTAGGGACGGAAGGAACGCACCGTCAAAATGAGGTCAGAAATATTTTTGTTAAATATACCATGTATTAACCAAGTTTTATGTGCTGATTATCCCGATAGCTTATGTATACACTATGTTCGATCTCACATTTGAGAGTTTTGATGTTTTGAGTGTAAATGTCTAGCATCCCGATTTTGCCCCGGTGTGCTGTTTAGCATTGGCGTTGTAAAGCATTACAATCCATTGCCATCGTCGTATTTAAAATCAATTTCCCATCACTTTCATACGTTAAACGCTTTATTTAGATATCCTCGCTACAATGTCTTGCACATTTACGTAGTTATTATTGAATTGCGCATTATAAAGTTCTCATGCGGAACATGCACCGATTAGCATGGTTCCTGGTTACTGTGGCTTACTTCTTGGGAAGTTAAGAGCAGTAGTTGCGTTTTCATCTGCTTGACATTATTTTCCTTTTATTTCTACAGTAAGGTTTCGCGGGATATGCTGTATGAGGTCGTCAAGGAGGTCCAAGCGGGCGCCTTGGCCAAACCCAGAAAGTAAGTTGATGTTAGACTCTTGAAATAATCTGTAGCATCTAGAAATGACATTTATTGATTTATCACTAACAATATTTTTCTAATTTCAGGTTTACGGAGACAGTGGAGCTTCAAATCAGCTTGAAGAATTATGATCCCCAAAAGGATAAGCGTTTCTCTGGCACCGTCAGGTTTGGCCCTTTACTGTCTCACCCAACCTTCTCCTTGTTAGCGTTCAGCCCAGTCTTGAGAAAGTGTCAATTAAATGACTTGTACATGTCTAAATGTAAGTAGAAGCAAAGGCACGTACGATAACTGACAATATTAAATGATCAGATGGGTCAGAATCAGACATGGAGAAGTACTTCGGGTAGTCTGACTGCGCTGATCCACTTGTGGAAAAGCAAAGCAGACGGACCCCTACCCTGGGTCTTAAAACATGAGGGGAGGCTAATGGAGACTTGACTTTATTGTTCATGTCTCCAAGCCGACCACTTATAATTAATGGTGGCAACTGGAAACCAGCCCTGGTTGCCCTCGTTGGTAAGGCTGTAGAATTTTTACAAATACCAGGGATTGGTAGCAGAAATAAGGGTTAAATAAGGGTTTTGTCACTCAAACCATTTGTTTCCCTTAGGCTGAAGAGCCTGCCCAGGCCCAAGTTCTCAGTGTGCGTCCTGGGAGACCAGCAGCATTGTGATGAGGCTAAAGCCGCCAACATGCCCCACATGGACATCGAGGCCCTCAAGAAGCTCAACAAGAACAAGAAATTGGTCAAGAAACTGGGTAAAGCATTTAGACGTACTCTGAATGGCCCCGAGAACAAAGACTGGGGAAAGAATTCAATGTTGTTTTTTTTGTATGTGACTAAATGATGTGTGGTCTCTCCCCAGCCAAGAAGTATGATGCCTTCCTCGCTTCGGAGTCTCTGATCAAGCAGATCCCTCGTATCCTGGGCCCTGGGCTCAACAAGGCCGGCAAGTTCCCCTCCCTGCTGACCCACAACGAGAACCTCAACACCAAAGTGGAGGAGGTCAAGTCCACCATCAAGTTCCAGATGAAGAAGGTAGGGTCGTCAATGGATTTAACCCTGTCCTAATGTCATAGTACTAGGATTCCGTCTGGTCTAGCCTATATTTGATCGATCTGCCAACAGCAGTATTTAAACATAGGTAATCTGCAGTAATCGTCCACCTCCCTTTATTTTTTAATGCGTGTCCCCACCTATGGTGCTGCCATTGCCATAGCTTATTTCCACTGCTCTCTTGACTGCAGCAGCTAGAAGTTCAAGGTGATTTAGAAGCCACATCTGCTGATCATGCCAACCAATGAAAATGACCATCGCTTTTGTTATATTGCCGTGATGTTAACATCCAACATTAGGTAGTATTTGTAATGCAGGGAAGTCATTGATTGCTTGGATTGGATCAATTATACCACCTTTAGCCCCCTTTTTGTAACGCATCCAAGTCAGCTGTTCATTGCTCAAAGGTAAATGGATCAGTCCTGTCTGGGTGTCTTTATTGTCATTATTGGCACCATAACATCCAAAAATGATTCTGCCAATCTTTTCTGAAAAGACATTATTACTGGTAAGAACATCTTACTTTGACTAGGTAATGCTTATCTGACCGTGGTAGCTGTGGCATTCATTTTGGCCTTCTGTCATCGTCCTTTCCTAAACGTAACTAGTCGTTCTTGCCATCTCGTGCTTCGGAATGCTTTAAGAAAACATTGTTGCTTGATTTTAAAGACTTGACTTTATTTTATTAAAAGCAACATGGATGGTTCATTAAAATTGAACTCCATGGTCGACGCGTGAACCTGCAAACCTGTCCCTACGATGCGAAGCCAGATAACATCCTGTGACATTTGTGTTGTCCGCCTTCAATTTTCAACAGCTTAAAGTGAAAGAAATGTGAACATGAAATTTTGTTTTGCAGGTGCTCTGTCTGGCCGTTGCTGTCGGTCACGTCAAGATGACTGATGAGGAGCTTGTGTACAACATCCACCTGGCTGTTAACTTCCTGGTGTCTCTGCTGAAGAAGAACTGGCAGAACGTGCGCGCCCTCTACGTTAAAAGCACCATGGGAAAGCCCCAGCGACTCTACTAGTGCTTTTCTGTAATAAAAAATGTGGATTGGATCCAACTCTGTTTTGACTTGAATTCCTTTTTCATCCAGTAAGTCCAGTAGTAGATTGGTCAGGTTTAATTTAAAGTCATGTTCCTTGTAATTTTTACATTCTTAAGTCATGGCTTCCATATTGCAGCAACACTGAAATTATTTAAATAAATTGAATCAATATTTAATCCAACAGAATATAGCCTAAACCTGTCAGTAACTTTGTATTGGGAGGTTATAGTTAGTGTGTATTCAGGTCAAGTAATGTTAAAGACTAACCGTAATGGCCTTGGACAAAACAAAGTTTAGAAAGACCGCAATGAACGGCCTTAAAGATGAATAGAAAAACACTACTGTTTTAGGCAGGGGGAAGTTAACTTTTGAGGGAATAAGGTCAGCCTTGCGTATGCATTGTAAATTTTCAAGGTTAACCAAACTTGGGTAAATAAGTTAAAAATATTCATAGTTGCAACCAGGAATATGTATTTTGTGATGAGATGTACTGAGTGCATAATGCACCTTTTGCTGACCTCGGTAATGTTCACACCTGCCCACCAGAGGCGCCCTCGTGTACACTGTTCCAGATTAGTTTCTGTGGATCCCTTAATAGGATTATCTACTTTCTACTTACTCGGAAGAACCATAGGGAACGACCACAGTGGAAGGACAACATTTTAGAGTTTACTGCACTGTTAATTGAATAGGGGTTCTTCTTTGCAATAACCCCTTTGGGGTCATTGTAGGGTACCCACAAGTTTTTCCAGAAATGATCATTGAGGTGAGTAACACTCCAGGGTTACACTCTTTATTAAGGATTGCATTTCTATGAATATTTATTCTTGTGTGGTTTGTTAATTTTGGAGCCTCAGCATAGGATTACGCTGTAGACCGCAGAGTAAATGCCTGTATTCCATTACGGTAGACCGCAGTTAAGGCTTGTTCTTTCTTACTATAGAATTCTACAGCAACACAACACACTGGTAATCATCTCACCATGGCATGCAGTGACAGTGATGAAGGTAAGAGGAAGCTACTGTTGGGGCTGACCTTGTTAAACCATCTCACATGATGCAATATAAATAATACATTCCATACTGAGGTTCAACCCAACACTATCTTATACAGAATACTGTCAAGTGGAGCCTCCTGTTACACCTTGGAGCGACCTTTCAATTGTAGAGCGAGTTGGCCTGAACACGTAAGACAATAACCTGTGTATTGTATCTATCTGGTAATCAATTCTTCAATTTCACTAGTATCCAATTAACGCTTTCAATCTCTGGCAGCACACAAATGTCAGAGGACGAAATCGAGGTAATTCTGATCACTTCAACTTTCACATATTATGATAATACACTTTCCCAACTCCAGTTGACAGTCTCACTCTTAACCCCTGCCTTCTGCAATTCGCCCAGTCCGCCTTTTGCCAGATTACGTTGGCCTTCCGCACGGACCAGTACACCCTGAAACAGAGGCTACAGGCGGAGGAGCGCGCCCGTAACATGGCTGAGGAGAACATAGAGCAGGAGCTGAGCCGAGGGAGAGAGACCCTGGAGGTAAACTGGAGCAGGGAGCAAAGAACGGTTAACGTTGTGTGGGATGGATACCTTTGGGCACTGGTGCGGTAGGCCTACTCCTGCTGCAGGTCTGAACTACATGGGAGGGTTGGCACCTGGGGCTCGTTTGTGACAATTTACTTAAGATTTGCACACTTCTTTCCAATTAGAGTCACCTTTGTTAAGAATGCATGTACTCACGGTATTGTTTGAAACGTTGGATAAAATAGTCTACCAGATGGCATGTAATAGGCAAGTGTGTGCATGAGTGGGTGTCCTGGTAGCCACAGTGCTGCCTAACTATAATATTTGTGACTGTGTTCTGCCAGGACCTTAAGGCTCTTTGCCTGGACATCAGGCGCAGCGCGATCCTACAGAAGCTGGAGCTGTCTCTGGACATCGTGGGTGGGACCGTGGGGCGGATCTCCACCACCGCGGAGCTGCTGGGCTCAGTGCACCAGGTGAACCACAGCCCTCCACACAGGGTCTTCATGTGGTATCATTGTTGGCGTGTCATAGGATATCTTCAAGGTTTTTAGATAATGAAGGTTGAGTATCTTCCGTAGTTATTGTTTGAACTGAGAAATAAAGAGAGAAAGCTTTTCAGTTTTCCGGAATTGTATCTCTGTTTTTTTGCTCTATGGAATAATTATACATCATAATGAAATGTTTTTCATAATAAATGCTTGTTTATTGAGAGTTTTCGTCAACAACAGTGGACACTACAAATACCATCAACTGACAGCAGCTATCATCCAGTATTGGGTCTCCGACAGAAGATCCTCATCATTCACTTAATCCATATCACCGTGGTTCAGGGACTCTGGCATCCTGTGTACGCTCTATAGTCACAGGTCCCGCTGGACTCCCTGTTTTTCCAGGAGGCGCGTATCTGCAGAGCGGTGGAGATCATGGTGTCTCACGTGGAGAATCTGAAGAGACGCCACGAACGAGAAGGACTGGAGTTGGAGCAGACCAAGAAGCTGGTCCATCGCATCTCCCGCAGATGCCTCACCGAACCGGGAACCCCTATAGGTCAGCTGAGCTAATGATTCATTAATTTAATTTACATAGCGCTTACCACAGATACATACATCTATTTACATAGTGTGTGAGTGTATGTGTGTGAGTGTCTGTTTGTGTGTTTGGGAGGGGAGGGGATGTGACACCTCATCCACTATCAGAGTGTTCTCCCCACACACCGGCTATCACAGAAGAGAGGAGAGGAATGATTGCACTAGCGGATGAGAGACCTGGTGAATGATAAGGGGGACATGTTGGTAGAAGAACCAGTTTGTGTATTTGGCCAGGACATCGGCATTAGCCCCCCAACTTTTTTCTGATGATCTTAAGTGACCGCAGCGAGTCACGACTCGTCACATCTTGTCTGAAAGACAGGCCATTAAAGATATAAAAAAAGGTCTGAGGGAGGAGCGCTGTTATTGTCCCTCTAACCCTTCTACAAGCACCGTCTGGTCACCAATCCAAGGACCCTGCTCAGCTTCCAGAGAAGTCCGTTTTGCTAGGCAGGTGGAGCTGCACACAACGGTGGTTGGAATCATTTGACACCATCTGATTGCCGGCTGTGTTTTTATTTATTTTCCGGCAGATGTTGATGTGATGGAACTCCAAAAGCAGGACCAAAATACCTTCCAGAAGGTACGCTGATGGTGGTTTTACCGTTCCGCCTTTGGTTTCCTCTGCTGTTTTTTTAATAATAAATACTCTTATTTCTCCTCCCTTGAAGTACAATGGCCGCCGTAGGGTCAGCACATCCATCATCACAAAAGAATCCCAGGTAGGGTTTTGTTCTGTTCTCCTCTTTTGGCCTTAGTGTTGTCTGCTTGGATCGGACACATAAACTACCATTGAGGAAACATAGGCCATGCCCTTGGTGTCACACTTCCAAATGATGAATAGCATTTCCTGAGCTGTCCGCCACCAACACTACTGTCCCGGGTCCTTGGTGTGTCTTAATCTTCCAGTTACAGTTACATGCACATCCTGTGTCCATCCTCTCTCCAGGAGAAGAGAAAGCGAGACCTGAAGAAGCAGTTGTCCCTGGGTGATGGACATTCCCCCTCCCCCACCTTCAGCTCTGAGTCCAACTGGTCCGTCGACCAGTACTTGTTGGATGGCAGGTCAGAAAAATCTCTACTACCATCTATCATAAGGCTGATTCAAATGGTTAGATACAGATGTTTATTTTGTTCTAGTCACTGTCTTTATTTGATTTAAGACTTGCCCCAACTCTGAGCACCTTTAAAACAAGACTGAAGACTTTTATGTTTGCTATAGCTTTCTGCTAAATCTTAAATACATTGCACTTTCTAAAAAGCTTTTTTAACTTTGCCTTTATTTTCTATTTTAATACTAAAATGCCTTTTTCTATTTTACCCATTTCTTTGCATATGTTTTTCTTTTACTTATCTATTTTATTTTATTGTATGACAATGTTTATATGTGAAGCACTTTGAGTCTGCCTTGTGTATGAAAAGTGCTATATAAATAAAGTTGCCTTGCCTTGCCTTTATTGTTAAATGACTATTGTGTTTCTGATGTGAGCTGCCGTAATAGCTTTGTTTCCCCTCAGGGATGAATAACGTACCTATCTATCTACATAGCTATCGATCTCTCTATGATGTCAGAGATCCATGTATGACCTATCCACCATTCAATGTTTTCTTCATTCTGATCGCAGGCTGCTCGTCGAGGCAGAAGAGGCTCCTCAGGGGTTGGCCCTGGTCCGACCTGTCCGGAGTCCGTCCCCGCTCCCCGACCCTCAGAGTCCTCCACCTCCTCCACCTCCTCCTCCATCCGCAGAAGAAGCAGCCAGGAAGACCCGCAGCAAAAGGTGCCGCTTAAAATAAGAGCGTGAGGCCAGAGGTATTTCAGCTGTTTGACTCATATGTGTTTGTCTTTGTTTACGGCAGTTGTACAGTGGAGACTGTACTGAGGCAGAGACACAGGGGCAGAGCCTCATTCTCAAAGAGGAAGGGAGTCAACCATTTCCAGTCTTCTATAAGCTCGTAAGTATTTTTTTATGTATCCCTGTGAAGAGAAGAGACTTCCTCCTCTTCTATTAGTATATAGAAGTTATTATTATGAGTTCATGTTTTGAATGTATGTAAATGTGACCATGTTATATAGTCCGCCTGTAGATGGCAGCAAACTCGTTTCTCTTCGGTGATTTAATAGCAAAACCCTTCTTCTCCCCAGGCATAGCGCAAAGTTGAGACCATTCCCTCTGGCTCACTGGCTCGTTCGCTCCCGCTGGGCCATCCTCTACGTTGCTCTCCTTCTGATTCTCTGTGCCGCAATGGTGACCCTGTTCTCATAGAAACTTCACAAGTAAATTATTAAATGAATATTTTGAGAATTCCATTAAATTCAGATTTTCTTCTGTGTGGACTTTGCATATTCATTCAACTGGAATGAACATCACTGATATACCATGCATAGACATGTATGACAAGAATGAATGCTGACTGAACTACTCTTGCATACCATACTGCTTCATTCTATAGACTGTATACCATTTATTTAACATTTATTGAATGTCTATCACTTATTTTGGTTGCTTTGTCGAGTAGAATTATGAAGCCCTTTATGAGTTAAACTCTAGATGAATTGAAGGGGTGCTTTGAACTCTTAAGCTTCAAAAAAGCAAGGCAGAAAATTAGTGAATGCAGTGGGAAAAGGAAACCGGAGATTGGCGGAAGGAATGCTTTATGCTTCCACGAGGGCTCCTGTGTTGTGTCTGGTGGAACTAATTTGATTATAACTAGCATGAGTCATATCGGGAACAATACTTTTAATTAATAATGCATATACAAATGTTTTATAAATACATGGGATATAAAAATGATACAATCACTTGGTTAGAAACACCACACCACGGTGCAGTGAACACACCAACACTCCTTCACTCAGTAATAAAAGGCTTAAGATATTAATAGGAATTCATACTCAGGCCTAATGTTGTTCTTCTCATTTCACATTGTAAAAGGTCTGATTCTTTTTCTTCTTTTGTTAGATTCAGCAAAACATTTCTAAAGTATATTAATATTTACCTTCAGCATTCTTAGCGAGAAGGAACTTTGTTCTTTATTTTTATAATAGATAAATATTGGAATTTAGATTTAAATTATGAATGCTCCTGCAAACCTGCAATATGTGTACCAGCCACATAAAAGGCCCATGAATATACAGTTAGTATATATGATGTCAAAGCCTGTGTGGCACAATTTGGAAAATGCAGAGACAAATGTTGATGATGTTGAGTCACCACAGACATAACATCTATCAGAAAACCAAATCAGAAAATATTGATCAAATAAATTAATCATACTGTAGTTTTAAATAAAGAAATAGGAGCAACAATGTTCTTATCATACCCTCAAAAAGGTTTATCTTTTTTTTCTTCCTCCGTAAAAAGGATAGTGTCCTGCCACTTTAGGACATACAAACTCTGAGTCCATCGGCTCAATAAATACAGCAATACATAGAAAGGAATACACATAATGACTCCTAGTTGGTAGCATACTTCAACAGGGATCTCCAGGTTACACCTGACTGACTAATTCAGCATCCTCTTCCACGAACCACTGGACTGGAGTTCCATCAGCCGCCCTCTGGAGGACGACGCTGCCTGAGCCCTGGAACAACAAGATCAGAGCGGTCAGCGACAGTGGTCCATCTCTCTATGCATGTCTCACGGTGCATCCAACAACACCTTCACATATCCCTGATATGCTTCGAAGGTGACAGAATATACCACCAGGTGTGAGTGTGATTAGGTGCCACGAGCTGTTTTGAAAATCTGCCTCTTCCGACATCACTAGTGGGCGTGTTCCCCTATATGTATGACGGATAGATGAGCGATGTTTGCTACGGTCCACTGGGTAGGCTGGTAGACTGATCTATCCAGCACACATCTAGGTGGACACGCCCACTTGCGATGTCAGAAGAGGCAGATTTTCAAAACGGGTTGTAACGGCCAGATCACACTCACACCTGGTGGTATAATATGGCACCTTTAAGTAAGTTAAAGTGTTCAAGGTAAAGGCGGGACAGTGTTTGGACCCACCTGTTTGTAGGGCGGGGGCTGAGGCGATCCAGGGCCGTTGTTAACCCTCTGGGATCGGCCTAGGCGTTCTCCGGATCCCGGCGGGAACCTCTGGAGCTTATTCCTCTGGTGCCAGGACTTGAGCTCCTCCGACACCACCTCCCGCGGCATGACCGGGCTGCCGTGGCCGGGGTACTCGTTCAGGGAGGGGGTGCGGACCAGCCGGGAGTAGGGAGGAGGAGGAGCCTTCATGGCCCTCCCGGCAGAGGAGAACCCTTCCTCCGGCCTGGCTCTCTGCGGCTGGGGGGTCCGACACATGTTGTTCGAAGGGGAAAGCGGGGACTGAAGCGAACGGACGCTTCCACCGTCGACGGAGGCCGGGCTGTTGTAGTTGTAGTTGTTCTTGATGTTGTTCGTGGTGTTGTTCATGTTGTTGTTCACGTGGTTGCTGTTGTTGTTGTTGTTCTTGTAGCTCCCCGGGGGGCCGGCGGCGGGGCCTTTCCCCTGGGCCCCGTAGTGGAAGCCGTAGGGCGGAGGGCAGAGCTTGGGGATCTCGGTGGGGCTCGGCGGGGCTGGCCAGCTCCCGGGGGAGCTGGCCTGGGAGGAGACCGAGTGCTCCGAGCTGCTGTCCTCTGAGCTGGACTGGTAGAGGCGGCGCGGGGAGTAATCCGGAGAGCGCACCATGAAGTCGGCCGCACAGCGGCGCTGGGGCAGCCGGGGGCGGGCCCGGCCCCCCTCCGAGCCCGTGCGCGGCACCTCCACCGTCAGCTTGTTCTTAGGAAGCCTTGGGAAAAAGAGATCAATTATTATTAATTAAAGGTTTCGGCAGCATGATGATTTCAACCTTAACACCAACCTTAATTAATTGACCTCATCTATAATCCACATGCCACACGGTCTGATTTTATAACACGTAAAAATTGAAAATCGGTTATATCTGTCATTAATGTAAAATGATATAGCCTAATTCCAAATATCAGATGGCCTATGTGCAATCCTGCGGCTATTACTCTAACGAGACAACACAATATATCAGCGGGCCTTGATTAGAGGAAGCAGATAGTAGACACAAGCATGGTTCATCCTACATTTAAACAGGTCGGATTAACCAAGCCTATATTTTAGGGGTGCTGTTATAGGATCTCAACCAATGATTGGGAACAAGCTGTATCAGCTCATCAGAGTGGAGTCAAGTTAATCTGATTTGCTGAAGGTGATGTCTGTCACGGCATGGCTAAAAATCCACCGCTTACCCTTACATTAACATTTAGGGCATTTAGCAGACGCATTTATCCAAAGCGACTTACAATAAGTACATATGACAGGAATCGATTTGAAGTAGACTTGCTTAAAGGCAAAAGGCCAGACTCACTTGTGAAAGCTACTGAAATACTTTGCATGATTTACATTTTCAATGTCAACTCCTTTCCTGGGGCCGGTTGCACCAACTGGGCGTAAGCCTGGTCGTAACTACGCCTGGTCGTAACTTGGCGTTCTAAGTCCAACCTAACCGTTACGCCGGTTGCACCAACTGGGCTTAGCGTTCTTTTCACTAAGACCAGGCGTAAATCCTACGCCTGGTCTATTAGTCCGTTCTCAATTTATAATCAGTTGTGAATGTTGTTTTAACTATGTTTATATGTTTTATATAGGCCGACACATTAAACAAATCTCTCCTACAGAACCATTCCCGTCTACATGCCTGCTCGTCGTAAACCAGACATTACAAACACATATTTTAATTATATTCGTTTGCAGTGTTTTATTGTTAGGCATTAACACAATTAATGAATGACAATGAGTGAACGAATGAATTATTTATTTCGGTGTCCAACAGCATGTCAAGTAAAATAGTAAACAGCTGTTGTCACGAGGTATCCTAGCAACGCGGTGATATGCGCGTACCATGGAACATTCACATGGCCGCGCATGGCTAAGACCGGGCGTAGTTAAGACCAGGCGTAAGTCCCGTTGGTGCAACCGGCGTTAGTTCCATTCTAACGCCAGGTCGTAACTAAGACCTACTTAGCAGTTACGACCAGGCTTAGTTACGCCCAGTTGGTGCAACCGGCCCCTGGTTACTACTAGACCTACCTGAAGGATTGAGTACTGCCTATACACGTGTTGTCTGGTTACTACTAGACCCACCTGAAGGACTGGGAGTACTGCCTATACACGCGTTGTCTGGTTACTACTAGACCCACCTGAAGGACTGGGAGTACTGCCTATACACGTGTTGTCTGGTTCCTACTAGACCCACCTGAAGGACTGGGAGTACTGCCTATACACGTGTTGTCTGGTTCCTACTAGACCCCACCTGAAGGACTGGGAGTACTTGCCTGCGTACGTGCAGCTCCGGGGTGGAGGGGGGCGCTGCAGGTGTGGTTGTGCCTCATGGTCAGGCTCTTGATGAACTGGGAGGGGAGGATCCTCTCTGGGTAGACCGGGGCCCCGACCGGACTACTGCAACACCACACACAGACGCCAGCAGGCTGGGGGTTAGCGTTGTGCTACACCATTTGATTGGAATGGAATGGTGGAAGAGATTCAAGGAGTCATCCCACACTGATGAGCTGAGGGACCGCGTAAAAACATTCCTGGAGTCATTGAAAACCAATATGTGGAATTTCCACATATGTTTCCCTAGTTGCTGGTTTGGTTTGATCGGTGGGATGAGGGAGGCTCGGGGGCTTTACCTCGATCTGCTGCTGCACGCCGACTGAGGCTTTGGGAGCTTCTGGTAGGGCTGGTCCAGACTGGATTCCTTCCACGGAGAGTTCTGGATTGGGGAGCGCTCGTGTTCCACTCCGGTCTGGCCTTGGGACTGCTGCAGGGGAAGCGGCTGAAGGGGGTCCTGGTAAGAGGAGCCCCCCGCCGGAGGGTAAAGGGCGTCGGGGGGGTCCATGTCTGAGAAGGACCAATAGAAACACAAAAAGAGAGTGAGGCGGCATTCAATGAGTTCAAAGTGGATCCCTTTGTCTTGTTCCAATCAGATGTATAATCCATGCATACATATACACAAGTACAAGTAGGACTAGAAGACTAAGAAACATGCTCACCATCATCCAAAGCCACCACGTCAGAGAGAGAGCTGTCATCGGACATGCAGGAGTCTGCAGACACAGGAAAGAAAACATCAAATCCTCACTCAAAGCGAATCTCAGTGAAAGACTGGCCTTCTTCACTCGGCAACTGGGACCTGCATGCGGAATAGGCTAGTGGTTAGAACCAAGATGTTCGCGGGGTGACAAGGAACCATCAGTGCACTTTCTCGCCAGAGGGGGGGGCTCTTCGTGACCCCTCACCTTTCAGGGTGTGGGCCGAGCCTGCGGTCTGAGGGGAGCCGCGCTGGCTCCGGGCCCGCTGCCGGGTCACCGCCTCCTGGAGGTCCTTGAACTTCTTCTCCTCCCGCTTGCACTGCTGCAGGCGGCTCTTCTTCTGCGGCTTGCTGAGGTGGTGTTCCAGGGACAGCCGCCGCGCCGCCTCCAGGATCTGGCTCTGCAGGGCCAGGTCGGCCGCCAGGGAGTGCAGCTCCGGGTCCTGGAGGGGAAGAAGGTACAGTTTGAAACATCCACATCTATCTGCAATGGGCTGCTGGAGCCATAAGTCTGGTGCTACCTATGGGTCTCCTCCTGGTAAATGAACATGACCCCAATATCTGCTGTTTGTGTGGGCGTCTTGTAAAGAAGCGTTTTTGTTCTGGTGCTTTACTGTATTTATAAAAAAAGAAAAAAAAAAAGGATAAACTCCTTAATTTGTATTGAGAGTGACGCCAAAACATGCAAAACATGCACACAGCCCTGAGACACAGCCACCTCCAAAGTAGATTACGCTTTGAAGACGTCAACGGGGCATACGAGATGAAAAGTGGAATTTTGGATAGCGGGTGAAAGATAAAAACAGTTGATGGCATAAGGACGTAAAATGGAAACAATGGTAATAATGGTGATTGGTAGTCAGGGTAACAAACCTCGCCATCCTGACAGATGAGGCCCTCGTCGAGTTTAAAAGACGCCCCGATGCGTCTCCGAACGCGGGGCGGCTTGCTCCTCCGGGCATCAGGGGATAGTCTGAGGACAGCTGCCCGGTCAGCTCCTGCCAACGCAGAGCCTGGATTAGCTGTGCTCTTCATACACTGCCATTAGTTCCCCTACTGCTGGGCCACATCTTGTACGTTCACGATTGATTTTCCATGTGCCAAGGATACTTTTAATACAGAGAAGGACTTCCTACCCTGCAGAGTTATTAGCATTATTATTTTATAATTGTATTTACCCACAGTTATCGGTTTAACAGTGCCTGCGAACTTCAGATTGAAACGTATAAAGCCAAGTGCAATATATAGAAGATATACATCTATCCATATAGGTATTTACATCTATCTAGATCTAGATCTAGTGGTATAGAGGAGCCACGTACTGCCTCTCTGATGCAGAGCTTCCTGAGCTCCAGCAGGCAGATCTCCAGGCTCTGCTCCAGGGCCTGGTGCTTCAGCTTCAGGGCTCTGGTGTGGGTGCTCTCATCCTTCAGCGGCGTGCTGGGGCTGTCGGGCCCTGGGGGGGAGGAGAGAAAAGTGTTGTTCCATTTTAAGGTTAACCACAGTATTGTCTTGAGCAGCATGATCAGCCATACTTGTTTAAAAAGAATGGCGATCACAAAAAGGAGGTATATTATATTGCAGCCATTGGCATATAGTTATTATTTATAGATTTACATCAATCATTTATAGTTTAAGTTGGCAATGTTAAAACTAATTGTTCTTGAATTGACTGTACCCTCATTGAACCTGTTAAATGGTGACACAGTGTTACAATCCGTTATAGAGTCTAAAGGTTGTTTGTTGAGGAGTGTTCCTACCAGAATGCACAATTATCCCCTATCGGTGTCACTGACGTCCGTGTCTTTGCTCTCGATGGCCGTCATGGTCACTTTCTCTGCAGATTCACAGACAATGTGCCTGTTGAAGGAGAGCATATCCCTTGGTTAAAACAAGTCACACTCTACTGTGAGAGAAAGCGCGGCTTCTGCCCAAAATGACTTCCCCAAGGCATACCCCCTCCCCCCCCCCCCCCCCCCCCCTCTTCTAAAGTCAATCCATGGCGGGTGTCCTTTCACAGGCTTATCTATGCAGCCATCCACCCTCCCCCCCCCCCCCCCCCCCCCCTCCCGGGGGCCAGCACTCCCCTGGCTCACAATAGGCAGCAGGCCCCCCGCGCTTGACTAGGCACATGTGCAGGGGTTAATCCGGAGCGGGGTGCCATGGCGACAGGGGCAGGGCGGCGGCTGCCAAGGGGGTAGTGTGTCGCTGCAAGGCACCCGGGGTGGGGGGCTGGTTTTAAAGAACCAGTCTCAGAAAAGAAAAGCAGATGGCAGTGGGAGTCCCCCCCCCCCCCCCCCACCAACCCCGCCTTCGTGCTGTGCACCTGTCTCTCTACTCTCCACCCGGCACACCCTCCTCCATCCCCATCCATTCAACCAGTGTTCGGCCAGGCCTCTGGGGGGCTTTTGAAGTGGAAGAATGTCTCAATGCAGGCCTTGTCCCCCCCCCCCCCCCAGCAGCAGACGCACACACACACACACACACACACACACACAGGCTCCATGCTGATTCATCTTCCGCGACGCCAGCTTTTACCACAACAACAAAAAACTAAAAACTAGAGCTGTCAAGCGATTAAAATATTTAATCGTGATTAATCGCATTAATGTCATAGTTAACTCTAATTAATCGCGATTAATCACAATTTATTTTTCTATGCTAAATATCCCTTGATTTTTTTGTCCCATAATTCTTCTCATTTTAATTCTCTTATCAACATGGTGAAGTGCATCGGCTTGCCTTGTGCAAATGATTTTTTATTGATAACAACATTGGCATATACACTGATCAAATCAGGACGATACAAAAAAAGAGCCTATAGTGCAATTAAACGACTGCTTTGAACAAATGTCATTTGAACATAGCAGTCAGGCTACTGCTTCTTTGTTTTGAGCCAAAGAAAAAAAAAAAAAATTTTTTTTTTTTTTTTTTTTTATAAAATAATTGCGTTAATCGCGCGATAAAAAATTTGACGCCGTTAAATTTGGTTTGCGTTAACGCCGTTAATAACGCGTTTAACTGACAGCTCTACTAAAAACACTAAATAGACCACAGCTCATATTTATGACCCCATCCGTCTTTCAGTCTCTTTTCATTCTCACGGTAAATACAAGAGTAAACAAAGGGTGTTGACACCACGGCAGAAGGAAAACAGTAACAACAACAAAATGGAGATACGTTTTTGATTTTAAGTAGGCCAGACTTTGCCTAAAGAATAGCAGAATACCTTCCAGAAAGTAGACCATCCTCTCTTCGCCCGATTTTTCCACAACTCGTTTGTTTGTGAACTTGCACGTCGTCTCTCCACTCTCAGACTCTCTGACAACATTTCCGAGGATCACAAGAGACTGCTTAAGCTCAACTTAATAACATGATTACAAGATATTTTTAGCTTCCTCTCTGAGGCCATCAATAGCAAGGCCTCTCAGACTGGAAAGTACCAAACAGCCCAGATTTGATCATATACACGATATAGCCTTCTGACACACATCCACCAAAAACCTCAACAAATATGTGTTGTTGTCTATTGTCTCCTGCCCTTTGTTTACAGAGGGAGATCACTGTCTTTTCCTGCGAAGGCCCAGGAAGGAACACACTGGGCCCATGTGGTAAAGGGCACCTCCTTTGAAAGTGGGATGATGTGATGAAATCACCCAGAGGCTTGGCCCATTCACCACAGTTCTCGGCTCACTCATGTGAACTGATCTGAGCTGTTTTTTGCAGCCACCAGCACAATGAGGAATAGGCGGCTCGACTGTGCGATGCTTTAGTCAAAGCATGTCCAACAAAAGCCCTGTATCCGCCACCCGGTCCTGCTAATCTGCTGTGGGCATGAGATCTGCTGACACACCTCTGGCTTCAGCAGGAGCATTGCTGCTACTGTTGTTGTTTTAGGCCAGTCCTGGGTTTGTATGAAGACAGGGCTGTATAGATATAGACATAGGGAGTTAAGGGAGAGAGATTGAGAACCTTGGTGTAGGTAAAGGGGCCTGAGCTGGGGAACTTCATGAAAAAACAAAAACCTGAAAGGCATCAACAGGAATTGCTTCCTGCAGGCAGGGTAACGTGAAATCTTACCCATGTTGCACTCTCTATTACTCTCTCAAGACTTTAACAATGTTGTGGTCAGACTTCTACTGTGCTGACTAAATGGTTGTGTTGGGCTTTAGCGCAGGCGTTGCCAGAAACTTCTAAACCATTGTCTTCATAGGAGTGCAGTGGAGAGAGAATACTGCGGGGAGGGCAGAACCAAAAGAGTTCTGCAGAAAACAAACAGGAACAGCCCATTTCCTGAATATCTAGCCACTGATGCCATCTCCCGAGTCCCTATCACCAAATAGACACAACTTTGTTGCTGTTGTCCAAACATGTTAATCGCTGCCTCTTTGATCACCGCTCACAAGAAGCTATATAGCAACAAACGAATGTCGATGACGATCGAGGAGGATGAAGATGATGAGGAGGATGGCCCACCCTCGCGGCTCGGCAGACCATGAAAACGAAGCATCTGCGGAAGCTGGCGTTTATGGCAGAGAGATTATGGTGTGGATCCACTGTCTCCCAGACTTCCCCCGCCACCCTTTCCCATGAGGCCGCTGGAGTTGGGATCCCCTGGAATGCTGCCACCACTTTGCTCATTATCGCTGTGGTCGATACTGGAATTACCAACAGGGACCAGTCGAGCCTCGGAAACAGTCAGGGGAGGCTCGCAAAACCCGCCTGAGGCCTATGCGAACCCTGTAATTAAGATTCTCCAGTGAATGCTGATTCTATGGAAGAAACCAAACCACTTTATAGTGTGCCTTATTTCAGAGACTGGTGGGGAGTCAAAATCCATTCAGCAAAATAGGTCCACGGCAGGAAACCCGGACCAACGTGTGAGAGAGAAAAACAGATTGTGCTCCCAGAGCACGTCACTGGGGTCTGGTCATAGCTAGAAATAGTACTGCTAAACAATGAACTGAAACACAGGGTAAAATATGCATACAGTGATAAGGGCAGTTTAGCAGCTTTGTTTTGTATTAAATGTCAAACTCTTAAAAGAATACAGCTTCTCAGCACTGCTATGCCTGGACTTTGCTTCCGTGCGATCAGGAATCAGGAGACAATGCAGAGAATAATAAAGCCCACACCAGCCTCTTGTTAGTCAGTGGAGGCCATATGCTGGCCAGACACATTCACAGCCCACAGACAACGTAAATACAGAGGGCCAAAGAGATGCGTCATTGTTCTCCATAAGGTTTAGGACCGGGCATTATGACAGCTAGGTCCAGAGGGCACTGAACGGTCACGCATCCAACTCACTTTTTCTTTGTTTTTACTTGGGTTTTTAATGTTTGATTAGACATTAGACATTCTTAATACGCATTCACCACATCTTTATTTATTTATTGCTCCATCCCCCACGAGTCGTTGATACAACATATCCGGAAAAATGACTAACCAGCAGTCCAGGAATTATGATTCAGAGGGAAATCTCATTTTTAATGTTAGTCCTACCACCGCATAAGCCTACATGTGAACGCAACATCTTCTGAAAGTTAGCAAACTAGGTTGAGGCAAGTTTTATCATATCAAGCTAGGTCAGAAATATGTAGTAGTATGGCGTGGACTTACCTCGATTGTGTTTTACTGATTTTCTCAATGTTATAGGCGAAGCATCTCTTCGGGAAGCTGGAGTTGTGACTTTCTCAAGTCAGACGTGAGTGGGTAGGCCAATGAAGTGGGCGTTGCGTTGCTACATCTATCCCAGACTATACCAACATTTCCAAAAAAGGGGTGGAGTAATTTCCGAAAATAGTTAGCTGAAACACTGCTTCTGATTGGAACATCCGTGAAACACAATTATGTAAAAGCAAATAACTTGGATGTGATCCAGGTTTTTTTTGCAATTACCGGTTGTCCCTGATCGTCTATCGTTTTTTGCCTCTCTGAAAAAAGACCTCCCAGTGCAAATGGGGCGGTCCGACAGTACTTTCTCTCCGGCGGACACCCTCTGCATATTGACAGCAGCACGCGACGCACTGTGGGCCATGGTGGGTGGGGGGTGTTTGAACAGAGGGCAGAAGAAAGGCCCGAGGGAGAGTTTTGGTTAATGCGAGAGTGGGGGACAGCTGGCGGGTGGTGAAGCCGCAACCTAACCAACATGTCACTTGGCTACGCGAAAAACTTTTTTTAGGACCACCATATCCAGTTGTCTTCATCCGAGTATTTAACCTCTAGCCTTCTATCTTTTGGTTTATCAGAACTCGGCTAGATGGGTCTTGGGTATCTTAACCAGGGCCCTAGGGAAGGCCTGCTCAATACAGCCGTCTCCAGATGGCCTGCTTTCATTCTCGTCCCGTGATGGAATGAAAAGATCAGCTAATTAAACAGAGAGACCCATATCCATCTGAATGACCCTTGTGAGTCTGGAGGGAGACACTTTTCTGAGAGATCTGCGATCGATTCTCACAGTTCAATTGTTTTCAATATTACGCCCCAAATCTTCATCAACTTAATTAACACAGCACACGGACGCTAGAATCACACATACAAAGAACAACGTTTATTTCGTTGGAATTTTCATACAATGCTCGTTCAAAGACTTGGCCTCTGTCATTAAGCAGAGTTAGAAGTTACAAATTCAGCATACATTGCCATAACATGACCCTTGCAAGAAACAAACAAAACAGCAGTACCCCACTGCCATAAACCAAGAAACACCATAAGACACCATTGATAATAAACATCTAAAATATAGTATGCATAACACCTAACGGAAGTAACACCATCAAGCCATCATCAGAAAATAAAAATGGGATACTACCATAATCAAGAGGATTTAAGTAAATCATACATGTATCCATCCTCTAATTACAACATCCCCTAAATATGAAGATCCTGCACGGTGTGCGTTACAATTCATTCTCTATCAAATACTTTTCAATAGCAACACCAGCCTCCGGCTCCGACTGTTCCAGGCTGGGCGGTAAGGTGACTACAGGCCTGCTGTGGTTGGGGAGAGGCTTCAGGGATTGGTGGGCTCCATCACACCCGAGAGGTCAGCTGTTTTGGTGCGCCGCAGTTTTCTCCTCACCACGACAAACTCAGGGATCTTCTCCTGGTCCTCCCGCCTCCTGATCTCCTCCTGCTCATACTGAAAACCCAACCAACACACACACACACACACACACACACACACACACACACACACACACACACACACACACACACACACACACACACACACACACACACACACACACACACACACACACACACACACAATCAACAACGACCAGTCTGAGAAAGAGGCATAAAAAAAAAACACAAGGGGCTCTTTTCAAGACACGGATCTCGCTGAAATCGCCAAGCTCCTGCCATATGTCCCTGGGCTATGGCAGGTTTATCTAGTGGACCTCAGTGTGTGTGCTGACCTCTTGCAGCTTCTGCTGCCTCTTGCGGAGCTCCTTCTCCAGGTCTGAGGGCCTGCGCTGAGCCTGCTCCTCCTCTCTGGTGAGCTCCAGTCTCCTCTGCTCCAGCACTCTCTTCAGCTCAGGCTTCTCCTCAAGCACCAGGCCTCTACAGAGTGAAACAACATTGTCATCAACAACAACAGCCCATTCACAGACTCCAGACAATAATTCACCTCCACAAAAACCATGCTCGCTTGTGCGATTTGGCGCACTTGTCAATCACTGGATGCATTCATGTGGGATGTCAGGAGATATTGGCTTGAGGGAGTGTCTGGTGCAGGTCCGACCTTTTGTGACTGAGCAGAAGCTCTCTGTGTAGATCCTGGTGGCTGGGAGTCTCCACAATAGATCCATTCAGCTTCCTTGGCTGACTCAGCTCTGCACTGTCGCTGTTTGTTGAATACGGATGGGTCACAAACAAATGACTCTCTGAGGAACACACAGAAGATGATTTAGGTGAAATGATCTGCTTTATTTTTTTAAGCTAATTGGGTTTGATCAAATTGTGTTTGGATAACTTTTATTGCATCATTGATAACATATATATCAACATGAAAGATACTTAACATTTTTCTAACAAATATGACTTCAACCAATATTCTCAGAAAGTGACTTCAGTAACTATATCCTTTAGATATAGGGAAAATGTTTTCAATTGTCAGTAGTTTGCCAATTTTTTGTTTGGCATTTAAGGAACCTCACCAATATACCTTTTTTGTTGTGTCCAAATGCTGGCCTCTGATAAAAAAATAAAATAAAAAAGGAGAAAGCTTGTTTTATTTTAAACATCTGACCAGTTATATTTAAACAATGCAAAATATAATAAACAATTAAACAAGCTGTGTTATTCCTGGGGAACCTGTATTAATTCTGCTTACTCTTCATTGACCTGACCTGACTGACCTGAACGTAAATACGAGCTACAAGGAGAGGTAACTGCTAAAGCAGGATGGTGAGTTTACTAATATGACAAGACCCAGGTGACAAAGGACCAAATAGTAAGTATACAACTTACTATTTGGTCCTATCTTATATTTTTGACCCTTTTGTATGCGATAATTTATCTTCATCACAGGCTTCTTCGTTAACACAAAGTTGAAACCAGAGAACCAAAGCTTTCCTTAAAAAACGTGAATAGGATGCAGATCGGGTTCGGCAAAAGCACAGATGGTAAGCTGTTGTTTTGGCTAGACATGTTAAAGGCAACCCATCTTATGTCAAGCATGATACCAATACCAAACCAATTTCAATTGGGAAATCCTACCCCATCATACATGGTGGTCACATAGCATAACAATAATAAAGCCCTCCATTCTTCTGGGTTGCGTATCTGCATTATTAGGATTGTGACCTCTGCTCTGCTCTGCTCTGTTTTCCTGGCTATGTTGTCGTGTCCCTACCCGCCCCCAGGGCTGATTTGTGCCTAGAGCTTAAATTAGTAGTGTGGTTCTAATCTATGGTGGGAATTTTACTGTGACTTTATACTGTTATCTTTCTCTAGGGTCCGGGTCTGGAATTATGCATGACCGCCTTCTCAAATGCAATGCTGCCAAATAATCCCTGCAGGTTTGTGTGAATATTATTGACATTATTTTTCACATAATATAAAATAACTTATTGTTGTATTTTATGTTTCCTATGTCCGTTGGCACATGTCTGGAAAAAACAGAGGTGAAAGTCCATATGTGTAAAGCAGATCTGGCCGAGCATATGGTTGACCTACATTGGAAACAAATGCACAAATTGACAATCTGAAGTGGACTATAAAGTATAATAAAAAACAAATCATAATAATATTGCATGGTTAATCTTGACCATCACAATCTGGCATATTATTGTGTTCGTCTAACAAACATACAACAGTGGTTTGGATTTGTTGCATTATGAGACATTAAAGCCAGTAACGCCTCATATTACCAACATTATTAGTCTATCAATCTCTTCTATGTCAACAAGATATAATAGTAGCTCTACTGAAGTCCCACTGTGATCCACAGAGAAACCCCCCCCCCCCCCCGTAAAAACTCACTTTCCTAGCACTGGAGCCCTCCATGGTAGGATAACTAAAGTCCACAGGTGTTTATCCTGCAGCTGCTCTTTTGGTTAATAGTCCATCGTTAAAAGCAGTGCACCTCACACACAGTCTCCTCTTTCTTTCTTCCCAGTCGCAGCTATGTCGCACGTAGTTTCTGGTAATGAACCAGAGCCGTAGTTGTTTATCAATAGTTGTAGTAGACATGGGCTGAAATCTCATTAAGACGTTTAAGATTACCTCACAAGTCCCCTGCAGCACGGGATGTCGGATTAACCAATTAGCCAGGACACAAATGCTGCTTTCTACCAAGATTGTCACCGGTACAAATACCATAGTCTTTCCCTGAGCCATTAAAACATGCCTTACAGTCTAGCAGTCTGAAATATATAGTGCAGAGAAATATGTTAGGCTAATAACTCCTCTCCTCAAGAATTATAAACACTCCATTGTTTGCTCCATATTTAGTATATCAGCTGTGCTTTATATTTACAGTTCTTCAGTCAGAATGTTTTTCGAGAATATCCACACACAACGTCCTTCTGGTCAATTTAAGAATTATGAGAACCCAAATGACAAACATTCAATTCATGAGCCGTCCATGACCTCATGGGGGCGATCTCTTCTGAAAGGCTATCTACTTTATAGGTCACGGTTCATCTCGTGCGTCACGTCTGGACATTAGAGACTGACAAAGTTGTATGGGAGTCAATGGAACTAAGTTAAAAAAGTTTCAATTTCAGTCTGAATCACGATTAAATACACCTGAAAGGTTTTGTCCACACATATATATTTTTAAGGGTAAAAATATATAAAAAATAGGGAGCATTAAACCGCAGGATTACATTTGACGACACTATTTTCAATCAATGGGTAGCCAATTAGACTAATCAGTTTCTGTATTTGTACGTACGTACACAGTTGCATTTTTCAAATTAGAATATTTATTGATTTGAAATGAGGTTAATTTCATGAATAATAAATCTAAATCCAATTGTTTTAGATTTAGCTCCGAAGACTGCTGTGCTATGCAACCTTTTCCTTTGCAAGGATCCATGCTTGACGCTAGAGGTTGGCGAGACGAAGCCACTCTATGCTCCTCTTTTCGGTAAATATTATTGGCCTCCAAACCAGTAGGTGGCATAAATGCATTGATGCAATTGATCAATGCATTGCTAGATCGCAACCGGAAGTTCCGGGGCATGGTCTATAAATAGAATAACCTGAGCGTTGTTTAACATTCGTGCGGGAGTGAATGGAGTATGCTGTGTTGCGGTGTCTGTATGTCTGTATGTCCGTATGTCTGAGAGCGTAAATGAGTGCTTTTGTTTGTCTCTATGTATTTAAAACCTACACACTGATCTTATTTGATCGACCCGGATTCAGCCTTGGTCCGACGTCGAGATGATAAAACGATACTTGCTAGCCTCTAAGGCGATGTGCGTACGAAATCCAAACTCCAGGGCTTCCACACGAAGTTGTGGTCAGACGTGATGATTTGATCAGATATACTAGTCTTGAGTGGACTTGACTAATCCTCAAGTTTCACAACAGACCATGAGTATAGAAGCGATTCTGATCTAACCACAGTCTGAGGAAGTCCTGCTTATTTTTGACTCGTTAGTTCTCAAACTACGAGGAAGCTTTAATTCACCTCATCCGAAACTACGTTTTCCAAACCAAGGATCGGAAAGACAAAGGCCTCAGTGAAAAGGCGTC